>NC_135773.1:12904760-13204760 GCF_028453695.1 Augochlora pura | reverse complement strand
AGAGCTGGTCTGCAAACGGGGAAATTGGTCTACGGAACTAAACTTGTTCTGCGAACGTAAAATTAGTCTAGAAATTTAAAACTAAATTAGAGATGTAGAATTGGTTTCGAGAAAAACTGCTCGGAAAAAAAATTGTAACATAGACAAATTTTTGATAAAAAATGACCAAGATAAAATTGGTCTGCAAGATTAGACTCCGACGAGAAAGATAGAAATTGTAGAGCAGGAAAGAAGTGATTTATGAAAACTGGAATGGGTCTAGAAAACCGGAATTGATTTATGAATGTAGAATTGGTCTACAACCGTAGAATTAGTCGACAACGGTAAAATTGGCTTGACAGGGCAAATTCGCCGCGAACTCCAAGAACGTTCGGACAACTCCAGTTCTGTTGTCTCGATTCAATAGGTTCGACCTGTTCCTCCCAGGTACTGAAATAGCAACGAGTCTCGTGTAGACCGAGTAACACGTTGCACCACACGCGCGTCGGCGTGTTTCACGTAAGAGTCGCGTATCCACCCGTTATCCAATTGAGTTCACGCTTTCAGCTACTTTCCTTTTTGTTTCGCGTTGTGCTCGCTGGGCAGCATTAATTCCTTAACGCCGTGCTAATGCCTCCGAGCAACTTTCGGTGCGTCACTCGTTCAGCTATGCTTCCTGTTATGACAGCGGCTTTACACGACCGTCCATTGTTTATCTCCTTCGGATTGGACCTTCCACTCGCGATCTCTCAAACATGAACACGTACGCCACCGTCGTACGTACAAACATCTCGTAAACTTCTACAAAATCACGGCAATTACGCAGAAATTTATGAACCCTCTGTGTTCATACGTCTTGTCATATTACAACAACATACCTTTCATAAGAATGCTATAACTCGGGACTACGAGATAAAGAGCATGAAGATACTTCGGTGTGAAAAACAATCACATTACGTTGTCACAAGAAAGCTCTCGTATTTTTGTTATGCTGTCTTTGCGTAGTTTTAAAAAGCAAGGACGATTTTGTGAATGCATCAAGATTCTAGTAAATGAAAAGTGCAATGACTTTTTATCGCGCTCCAATAAGATGAAAAGTATGAATATAGTTTAGCAAAAAAATCACCATCGTGTTTCTGTTGATATTGATTTCTGAAAATGAAATTCAATATCAAGAGTCAATGAATTTTTAAGTTTGATACGGTTGAATGGACAACGATCCGCGGTTTGCTTGCAAGAAATGGATAGCGATTAGTTGCCGCTACTGAATCTTCATGATTATAGCACAGGTAGTACCTTTAGCTGTTTTCTATTCTGGATGGCTCCCCATGGCATTACTGACCCCGTTCCCATCGTAACCAAGTGACACGCCGTTCCTTATCGCGTGAAATTCGGTCTATTTTCAAATGTCCGTCTCCCCGATGCAATTTGTGAGCCCTCGCCGGTTTACGCAATGAGGACACAGTGAAAGCTAAAACGAGCACGCTGTGTTCGGCATATCTCGTGGCGTTTTTTGAAGCGTCCGGTTAATCCGTTATCCATTTTCATCGGCGCTTTTGTTGAAAAAAAAACAGACGTGTCACGCCTCTGCCGAGCATAGAAATATCCACGATCCCGAGCGGAGTTTCACTTCGCGAAAATATGTGGTGGAAAATGTCGTCCGATATCGATCATCCGAGCACACGGTGCAGTTAATTTCATGGGAGAAACTCGTTCCACTGAACCAAATCTGATTAGTCGAGTGCTGGAGCGTGACGGATTCCTTATCGCGGTAAGCCCAATAGGAATTTGAAATTTAGATCAGTTTCACTTCTTCTAAGTGTCCTCAGCTACTCTCTACGTGCACTCTGCGGCCTTCGCGTGGCAGGAACGTGTGCATTTTTATCATACTTTTAGATGATGATAACAGAGGTAACTGTTGCGCACTGTTTTGCAGCGTTTGAAATGGATTTATCTGCTGTGAAGTTGATTTGTGATACTCCCTAGAGATCCGTTTCGATGCTTAATATTTAGTATTTCGGATATAATTGTTTTAAATAAAGCAAAATTAGTGGCTAATTTTGGTCGTCGAAAGTTGTGGAAGAAATTAAATAAAACCTTTGGAGATATAATTAAAAATAGATCCATCGTCTACGTATAGTTAGGGCTGTACCACTGAATCGAGTAACTTTTCAATTACGATCAGTTACAAAGAAGATCTGGCCACATTTTAAGTTACGTTATTTGAAATATTATTCCATATAACATGATATTTTATTTTATAATTATTCTCATGCATGTGATCAGTTTTGAAAAAACAATGCTTGAAATATTATTTCAAGTAACTTGTTATTTTATATTAGAATTCTTTGAAATAATTAATTGAGATAATCGTGAACTTATCGGGAATTGTACAGAATCTGGTGTTAAATGATTTTCCGATAATAAGAAGCATTTGACTGAAGAATAACACCCTTTAAATGGTGTAACGATTTCTTAAAATAAAATCATTTTGTTGTGTATTATTTTGGTAATGATTTCTTTTATCATATTTGAAATGAAAAATAACGAAATAATTCATTATTTGAAATCGATACTATCTCAAATTGATCGATATTATTTTTATTTTAAAATAACAGCGTTGAAAAGTACCGGTCGATATTAATTATTTCAAATAGTTACTTTCAATACTTTTTATTTTCATTTAAAATAATATTTCATTACTGAGCTACGGATTCGTACGCCGAATAAAAATTCACTGCACTGAAAAGAGCCTTTCGTAGTCATGTTCTTCTGAAGTTTATGTATGAAACGATCAATAATTTATTTAAATGGTCTGATGGCTTTTTGCGAGGAGATTCGGCCGTCTTCGCCTTTCAAGGTGTTGAACCGCATCGTCGAAATGCATCGGTTTCATTATGCAACAACGATCGGTGCATCGATGCAGCTCCGTTGTGGAGTTATCAGTGATGAGGCCCGGCCGGCGACCGACTGACAGAGACGAGTAGCATGGTGAGCGCAGTGGAACACCTTGGCATTGACCGGCTTGCTCTCTGCAAGGCAACTCGCTTGCATAATATGCTCGTCTCGTTCATCCCGAGACCAAGCTCTCGATTATTCTCTCTCTTCTTCGACATCCTCCGAGCTCCTTTAACGGTGATGTTACGCGCGACAACGATATCGATTTTTGCTTCCACCTACGAATCGTCGACAATCGGACACTGACTGATCGCGGACAACCGATCCCAGTTGAAAATTTACCCGACCGGTACAAAAATACCAAGTAAAACTATTTTTATATTTACGCTCGTTCCGAAAAAAAATATTTCGACCGTCACTTTCCGGGAAACAACAGATAACTCTATTATTATGCCGAGGTATAAAAGCGGCTTGGAATAGTTGTTTGGCTTTTCAAAAAAAAAAAATTATTTTGTTCAAAACACATTTGATTCAGTATATTGCTAATAAAAGGCAGGACTACTGCGATCAGAAAAACGTCAAAAAGTTCTTTTGATTGTCTTTCACGTTCTTGTGAAAGAACAAAACAACTTGCCGAACGACCTATCCCATGAAAGTTAAATTAGTTTTCATGATTCAACCCTTATCACGCTTTCTAGCCACAATATTGCGGACATATCTTGTTCTACTGTTTCTTCTTTGTTACCGATCAGATTGCATGATTTTAAACTTGTACTTCACACATTAGAGAAAATTGAATTTTTATAACTTCGTTAATTTGGTTATGATTTCTTAAATAAGTAGGTCTTATAAAATCTTATTGCGATATAATCCCGTAATTTCGATTTCACTATAAGAATTGTTCAGGCTTGTTGAGATTTTTAACAAGATTACATACGTCTACCGGATCTTTCGGCGAGAGGATTCACGGAGGAGGAACCGCGGGATAATTCGAGATCGGCGGAGTATCGGGGACGTCCTTGACGCCGGCGAAGACAGAGACAGAGAAAGAAATCCGTCGTCGTTAGTTCGCAACAATAAATCCGTGGAAAAAATTCGACCGAAGGATGACGATCTTTGCGTGTTGGAAAAAAATTGGGCCGTTAACCTTGTCTGACCAGTATACCCAGTCTATAGTCGCGACAAAAACGCAAACCGGTATCGGCCGCATACGCCATATGCGTTCCATCACCTCCGCACAATGCTGAGCGGTCATGATAAAATAAACGCCCGGCATTCGGTGAACTATTATTTCGATTTCGCTTGAATCCGTACGATAAACTCGAAAACAATTTTTTCACGAAGGAATTCCGCGTAAACAACGGCCTCCGAGGCCTCCGACAGAATACGAGCCATGATTAACATAACCGAGAATTTTGAAAGCAGTTCTAGAGAGTCAAAAGTAGCATTACTGACCTACCAGTAACGTTCGATAGAAGAGCGCTAAAAATCGGACAATGTAAACGTGAATGCTTGGACGTTCGAAAGTTTTCAATATCCGTTTCTACAAGTACTTATTTCCGGTGAAACCAGACGCTGTGATTAGGCTGCTACATTTATGCAAATAAGTATGATTTGCATTCTTAGGAACGGAGTCAGAGAAACTGGAAAATATCGTTCGCAGACACAGTAATTCACGAAAGTATTTATTCCGTTCTTTAAAACAGTACAGATAGATTTAGTATTATCCATTTGGTTATGAGTTACAGACAAGACGGCGCAGTTTTTCTGCGACATTCTAATATTTCAAGTAATGTTATTACGTGACTTAATTGTCGAATCATATAACACTAACTTAAAGTTCCCATTGCTATTGAACAGTTTATAAAAAAAGTAATTCTGAATCGTACAATCTTGATCTTTGAAGGATTATTGACCCTCTAACCACAATCTTACTTACACTGAAATAATCTACATATTGGATTGGTTTAGACTATGCAGTATTTTTTTACACACCAATTGTCCATTGTCGTTGCACCAAAATATTCTTTCAACGAAAAAATTTGTCGCTCGTCAGCTCAGCAACTTCCGTACAATTTCTCGGAATCAATGCGAGATCGCAAACGCTTCCACGCCTAATGATTGCCGACTAAGATATATTCAGGCGTAGAACAACTCGAATTAAGGTCGATCAAGGAGTGATCGAATTTCCGTTCACCGCGCACTCGAGCTGAGAAAACCGAACGATCGCATCTGTGTTATAATTCTATCGGCAAACACGCATCTGCTGCTAATCCGATCAGCACATCCTGCAGCGAATTTTGACGTCCTTGTTCGCCTTCGCAGAGAATTCTGCTCTGTCGATTTTATTTTCAGAAAAACCCGACCTTACACCGCGCTCAGAAATAGCCACGCCGATTGAAATATCCATATTAGGAAAAAAAATCGTTCGCCGGGGCCCTCGGCTTCTACCAACTATCCGCCACCTTCCAATTAGACGGCGATTAGTCGACCGCCCAGCAATTATGAACATTTCATAAAGTCGAGCACTGAATGGGGACCGCCTTAACGATCCCTGAAATTGAACTAGTTCAGACGAAACTCGTAACGATTCGTCACCCGGATTGTTAGCTGGCAACCATGCTCGGAGGTGTGCAAATTGTTTCGCTCGATCCGCAGAGAGAAATAGGTAATCAGATATGTTCTACGGGCAATGTTTTATTCAGCTCTGTCCTCCATAATGCACCTGCCATTAGAACCGCGAATTAACACGTTTGCCGTTCGGTCTCGCTGACACTGACTCTCGAAAATGTCCTTAGTTTCGTTCTTTACTGTACTGATTATCGCCTGGAACTCAGCAGGGCACTGCAATGTGATTTCTTCCAAGGTCGACGCCATTGTCCTTTATTTCACGATGGTTTTCAATAGTCGCTCAATTTATCGCGAACGTTTAGCATTTTTTCGGAGAGTTTCCAAGACCCGTGGTAATGGCCGTAATTATACCGTGTGGATTTATGCAACTTCCCACTTTCATACTTAGTTTCACGGAATACGAAACAAACAAAAAATTACTGTCGTTGATTAGCATGTTTCTCGCGGTTAAAACATCAAATTAAGATGCATTGATAATTCTTATTCGTTTACACTTTCTCCTTTCTTCTTTTAGTAATGATGCTACAGGTGCATAAAATCCGCAGACTTGTTACAAATTCAAATAATTGAACGAATTGTTACATTATCCAAAAGCATATTTAATGTAATATTTCACTTGTTTTTTGTTATTATTATTGTAAAATAAATTAAGATAAAGCTTGAAAGTGGCTCACATAAAAAAAGTTGTAACAATTTTTTATTTTTTTATATATTTCACTCTTCATTATCCACAAGTTAATTTTTTTTCGACTTAGATTGACTTACGCCATTTCAACCCTCAACGGCTCAATTCTACCTAAATCTATATTAATGTACTTTGCTATTTTTATACACTGAAATCTTGATTATATCTTTCCGTTTCGAATTTCTAAATCCAACAATTTTCACTAATCTTTGATATTCTTATAATGTTTAACGTAACGAAGCCATTCGAGTAAACCGAATTCATGAACGACTGTAGAACCTGAGAAGCCACACGATTTTTCGCGGTTGTTCGGTGGTCGTACATTGCAGTCGTCATCTTGATCGATCACCAGATCGACCGATCTCGAAAGATCATTACCCGATAATGCGGCCATTTGTTTCCGCTCCGCGGGCGCCTTTTTTCTCATAATCTCCGGTCAGTTTGATATGCGCTCTGCTCGCATTCCCACGACGCACCGCGACCCTGTCGAGGTTGCTGCATATCGTCCCGATAGACACAATTAAGAATCACTGGTGCATTGGCGCATTGGTGCACTCTGGGCGCGAGGGAAAGCCGAGTGAGACGAAGGTCGCGCCAAGGTCTATGGTTTGCATTTTTGCTCGCACACCGCGCGCCCCGGCGACCTCTCGTATTCTGGGTTGTAATAAGAATTTATTATCAAGTTTCTACGGGCGCGAGATACCGATATACTCCCGTAATTTTGCCGTGCTCGCTTGTTTTGCAGATTTTAATCGGCCTACAACCAGGAAGAGAGCGTCGCCGGCTCGCTGGTATAAGAATACATGTTCCGGCGTCCGATGAATCTTGTTCTTGGTTGTCTTTTAGTGACGATTTACAGGGTGGGTTCCGGTCAGGTTCTTCCACGATTTCGTGCCCACCTGAAACCTGATATTCTTGCTGATTGTTCCTTGGGCTGTTGATACTTCTTTCCTGGCTCTCGTGATTATCTTTTGGTCGATTTGCTCGCTTCGCGTTCACCTGGAACCCGGACTTTATCAACTGCATTTCTGCGGCACTGAATTTATCCCTCCCATGGTGTTTTTAGACGGGTCGATTAATGGGGGTATATTCCGCTACCTTGGTCAAGCCAGATTTCAAGAACGCTCGTTTCTCAAAATGTGCCAAGTATGCTCTGGAAGGTCAGTCTTGCGTGAAAGGATTGCCATGATAGTGGTTCACAAAAGATCAAAAAAAAGTAAATTTGATTTGCAAATTCTTATAATTCTTCAAATCATTGTTGCATGAAACTTAGCGTAAATTGAACCAAACATAACATTTGTATAAAATGATGAAAACTTTAATCAAATTTTCAAAGTCTGTTTGATGTCAAAATTGCATTCAATGACGCTAAAAGTTATCTACAGCTTGTTCTCCGTTCGCTTAAATTACGGATACGACATTCACACAAGTGATGCGATAATGTCGCCGGCTGCTATGTGGTGTCTTAAATTATAATTTATATATGCCAAAATGTTAAAAAGACAAGTAAAATAAATTATAGTTACTTAAAGCGAAGTACATTATAAATTAACTATAAATTTGGTTAGCAAACAATGCACATGTTTTTAATCCACTCCTTCATCGAATAGGACGTATTACATTTTTTTATTAAGAAAATGAATAAAAGAAGATAATAACAGAATTTATAGGCCTCACTGCTTTAGACACGAGGTTGGAACAAAAACGTTGGAAAACAAAGTGCAGGCTAGAAACCGTGTCAACAGCAGTGCACAATTCTCCAAGCCAACCACTCCTCGATCACAACGATCGCAGATACCCCGATCGAGCGGCGCCCATAAAAGAATTGCTATAATCAAGATCGATGTGGCAGAAAAAGGAACCCTCTGAATTGTTCGATCAGCAGACGAGCTAAAATGATCGTGTTCCCTCCGTCTCTCGATTCGAGCGCGTTAATTGGAGATTGTGACAAACGGCTGTACCAGTTTCGCGATTATTGCTAGCATGAACTCTCCAACTCGTTGAGCAACCTGTCCTTGCCTCCTCGGGTCTAAGATCTGCGCACGATACAGAGAGGCGAGGTAAATCACGATCCAGAGATCTAATTCGGTCCGAGGACTGGACTCCTCCTTCGATCTCGTCGAAGACGAGGCAAGAATACGGATCTCGAGCCGCGTTACATACGGATCGCGCTGATTGGCGCACCGGAACCGCAGCTACTTATCAGCTTACGCAATTTTCGCTCTTTACGTTGACCGGCTAGGGGAAAAAGTATCATAACCACAGAGAAAGTGGCACGTCTAGCGATATAAACTGCGCCTCGTAACATTAAACTGTTTATCATCGGGTACAGGGTCGAGCGCGTTTCCCAACCTCGAAGAATCTGAAACTGGATCACCTGTTGCGATGATCGAGACCCTTCGATGCAGAATCTCATTGATTTCGCTCAGAATGTCTTCTAGAATCTTGTTGCGGCGCGGAAAATTCTACTGCATTTCATGCATTTGCCAGGGTGATATAACACGATGAAACACTTCGAAGAATTTATTGGAATCATTGCAATTGACGCAGGCAATTTTTTCATGAAAATTTAGTGATAACATATTCGTAATTCTGTTCAAAAATCTATGTTCCACGTTCGAGAATTCGTTAATAAATTCATCGATGCATATTCTAGCTTATACGAGATCAACTTAATCCTCAGCTGTCACCTTTGCTGTTTAGACTAGCGTAACTGGCTTCGCGGGTTTGATTTCTACCCGCTTCAGAAACTGCAAATATCTGTGCAGTCTTCATATTTGAAAATGATTGTCTCAAGGAAAATAAAGGACTGACACACCTTCGGACAGAATAGCCTGCAAAAATAGTCGACTAGTTAGAAGATTAACATTCCGGATCTCAAGATTAATTCTCGAGAGAAGAATCTAAATCTTTGGGGCAGATTTTGCCTTCGTCGTCTCGATGCGGGATGCATCGTGAACAATCTTCAACTTGCACGAAATCCTAGAACGCGAACTTCGAATATTTGCAAAAGCAGCGATTCGTATGCAGCATTCCTGATTTGTTCGAAACGATCCTTCTGTGCGGGCCCCATATTTTGAATACGCTAAACTGGCTAAACCACGTACCTGCCATTTGTCTGCTCGTAGACAATTGTTCAATGGAGCTATTACATATTACCACAACGAAACCATACGGGAACCTGTCTACATACCAAGCAGATGACTCTAAATTAGAGGCGATTTCGTGCTAACCCCATAATGCACGGTTTTTCAAGTGTAATAGAACGTTTCTATATTATTCGTTCATGCGCTATGAAACCTTCGAATAGATCGTTATGCACCATCGGTAGACTACGCATCTTCGTGCATATATTGCGCGACAATGTATAGAGTAACAATAAACGAGATAGATCAATACGAATACGCAGTTGATCAAACACTACGCAGTTCGAGATTAATTCCTTGGATCATTCAATCGCCATCCGATCTACAAAATAAAAAAACGAGTATGTCCAGCCTTTCACTGTGCAAAGAACAGCTCAATTATGTCGCGAATTATCCGACACAGGCACAAAACAATTAGCTTCTAAGATCGCCAAGAACAAATTCCAGTAAATTAACACTCGATTGATCGAGCATGCAACCTCCGCGTAAAAACCCGATGTTTTTCCGTAGATTTTTCATCGATAGTCGCACGGAGGTGAAAGCGACGAGCAAAGTGGCGTATAGGAAGCACTACGGCCCGCGGGGTGCGTTAATGACAAATCCAAGGCAATTAGCGGACACGTGAACGAGTTTCCGCGGACGGCGACCGTGCAGATCTGCCGGAAACCCTAACTTTCGCGAGCTGACCGGATACGGTTAGCGGCCCGACGAGCTGTGAGAACGGGAAAGAGGATCATTGACATCTGAATGAACCGTCGTTTCTATCTGCCCCCATAGATTTCCGCGATGACGGACGCTCTCAAGTTCCGCGTTGCGAAGATAGAGGAACGGTTTCCCCCACGATCAATAATCTTCCCGTCTGTTTATGAACAATAATAATCCGCATCCTGTCCGACGACAACGTCCGACAGAGCCGGATCCGAGCGTTTCTAGGAAGCTTTCTACCGACGCTTCTTCATTGAACTAAACGCGAAGTTTTACCGCAGATTCGGTTTAGCTCTCTGACCACGCGGCACCGTTTTAAATGATATTAGCATTCCGGGATATTTTTTCTGGCCAGTTTGTGAATACTACATCGTGTTATTTTAGTCATAAGTTATTACTTACTGGGCCAAATCTATTATTAAAATAATTTAAAGTTGATATACAGTAATGTTATGATTTACTTCATTTATCTTTTCAACATTTTAATATG
This sequence comes from Augochlora pura, assembly GCF_028453695.1. NCBI lineage: Eukaryota > Metazoa > Arthropoda > Insecta > Hymenoptera > Halictidae > Augochlora > Augochlora pura. The sequence continues at coordinate 13,194,226 of NC_135773.1, read as the reverse complement.
TATAGGAAATTTCGGAAATTTCACTTACGACACTATGATCCTAAGGCACTCGAATGACTATTGGGATTTCACACTGTGGATAATCTTTTTCGGCTATCCATGTAACTGTCATTAGTTTGTAATAGTTCTCCTTTTATGCCGAACATAGACAGTTCAGAATTTCTAGCAATTTCTGAGAGTTCTTTCGCGGCGCAATCAACCGCGATCGAGTAACTTCGATCTGCGTCGACATTTCTCTCAGTAATTAACAGTCGACTAGAGTAGAATGGGAAAAAATTCTGCTCCAGATAAATATTCATGCCGGAAAACGCGCAAGGACTCCCGATCCTTTACCTTCGCCGGCTCAGCTCCGCGTGCGCACGTGAACAACCGCTATCGTCGATGATTCACGAGAGTGTCCAAGTTATATAAATCTCTCCATGACCGCCAGCGATCCCGCGTGCAAAAGAATCGCACGAGATACGCGTAGCATACGTTAGAGTGTATGCGAGTGAACAGTACCGGGAAACGGACGTGAATACTTTCCCAGTGATCCTTGGATCGTGACCCCCCGCTGTGATTTTCTTCCTCGTAAATGATCCACGTCCGCGGACCGGACGATCACCGAGGAATTTCCTCGTTATCCTAATCGTACGCTTGTTCTGGGAACAACGCGTCAACGGATCGATGCAGTCAGCTGCCCGGCCGATTAACAAGTTAACTGACGGAGCCTGTTCGTGGTGATAGCATAGTCATGCATCTTCTACGATGTTATGGCGCGTGTTGCAATTTCAACTAACCACAGGTGCAACATTGATTTCTTTCTCTGCGCGAGGAATATGAAATCGTAATCGTGATACACGATGTCTGGTAGCGAACGTGTCAATACAAGTGATTGTTATGTTCGTCGCATGTGGGTGACACAGAGTTTCATCCGTTTTTAAAAGCGATCTGTTGCGGTAGCTATCGCATTTCATTGGGGTCGCAGAATCGAAATTCGACGAAGTCAACCTCTGATGTATTTTCACTTTCTTGAAATGGTAGCTCGATGACTAATGTGTTAACACTTTAGGAAACGGTCGAGTGGTTTTTGATAATTGATGACTTTTTTAAACAGTGCTGAGTAAGGTAGCATTTCAAATACAAGATAATATTTTCAAAGATTGTTTCCTCAACATCGTTGCATCGGTAAATCGTAGATAAATATAGACAGGCATACTTCATTCAATAAAACTGTGTGTACTTAAGCAATATGCATAGATATTATTAGTAATGATTAGGCAGCGGATTTTTATACGAAATAAAGACTGTAGTCATCGATCGTAAAATACGGCAGCTATATAGACAAGTACTTGTTCTCTTAATGATTCCAATGAGTCAACAATTATCTTTGAATTCGTAAGACATTTTCACAATTGTTTCGTTATGAATCCATGAATCCACAATCTAACAACCGAATGCACGTGCTTGTAATAGTACACGAACACCCCGATTACCTTCATTTCATATACTATTTGAACAATTTCTTCAACCTACAACTGCGTGCAACGTGCATTTGCAATACCAGTTTACCCAACACTGTTCCTTATCTCGAAGCTGAATGCCAGTCTACACTGTGAACGCCGTTTCCAAGTTGTCGACCGGTAGATTGAATGAAAATGCGACTCACTGTCATCTAAGCAGCACGATTATGTCTCCTTCGGAGCGTCCACGTGGGTCTCGGTTGGTACACGCACGATAAACGTGGTCGATCCGAGAAAAATTGAGGATGGATCGAGGATCGACCGAAGCCGCACGCGACAGCTTCGTCTCACCTTGTTGAAGCCATGGCACGCGCGAAAAACGTCTCTCCGCTTGTTGTCCACTCACTGCACTTGGGACGACGACGAACAAACGTGTGTAGTCTCCTCCCGCGGATCTTTATATCAGTGTGGATCCTACTGGCCCTGCGCCAGTGTCCCACTCTCCGACACCAGCCGCCTCTCTGACACCGCTTCTGCCTCTTCGGGGGCCGATCCGCGAACCTGCGGCGTGTTACTCGCGCGAAGGGACACGCTGGTTTCGGCTGCCAGCTAGCTGGGTTGCTCGTGGTTGTCGCGAGGCTCTACCACGACTGCCGGGCTCGGCGATCACTATGTTCCGCTTTACACGTCTCTTTCACCCTTCCTTCTGCTGGCTATCCCTCTCCTCCAGGTCTCAGGGCAATTGGGATGCTGGCTGGTTAGGTTTTCGGGTAACCATGTTTACTGACTTTCAGGAATCCTTTGGGAGCTTACTCTTAAGGTTTCCACGGTGCAAGATAATACAACGTTTGTTGAAACTTGTCTTGATCTTGAAAAAATAACAAGACAAATGTCCAAATTTTTGGTCTTCAAGCCAATCTTTTCTTTGCGGAAGTTGTCATTGAATACTTTCGTTTAATACGCTAAACATGTATTTCGATTTTTCAGATATTTTCTGTTTAGAAATATTTTAGTTTTATGATAAAAGTTAGTAATTTATTCACATTTTTAATGAAATTCCGTGACTTGTCCGAGGTTGTATATGTATATAATTCTGTGATCAGTATTTCTATCTCATTTCTATGTCTTCCCATAATTCTGTGCATCTTATTTCTATATTACAGGTATCTGCTACAATTACTGTACTTCTTTTAATGTAATACTTCTCTCTAGATTTTGCATCAAGTTTAACCTACTCATATTATTAACGAAGTGTGTCACAAAATGTGGAGAATTATTAATGCGCGTTTCTTCGTAATAACAAAACTGAATCTTTTAAGGGTGGCATTTGTAACATAACACTTACATTATACGATTCTGCGCGTCAGAAACAAATGAGAGCAAAAGACGCTGAAATATTCTTATTGGAGTATGTATCTGCTTAATATTTTATGAGAACATTTCTACGGATTCGAATACGTGTAAATGGCAGTATAAGTTGTTATCTTTTTCATGTATACCGAAACGATTTCTAGGCTACATGCCATTTCTCGTTGGCTTGTAAACTCGTTCATGAAATTGCCGTCACTAATCAAAATCGTAGGGTTTGAATTGACTTTATTGCTTCACTTTTAGTACTCCCTTGAAAGGTGCCGATTGAGTCATTACCAAGTGGATTAGATCGTGCTGTACCGGCGTGACGTTTTATTTTCTCGTATTGCGTAGCTGCGAGACCCTCTACCTGTCCTACGATTCCACAAGCAGAGGTGTTAATTGCTTTCATTTAACGCGCCTCTTGACTGCTAAATTGAACTTGTTCTACCGCTTCGGAGAAGTTCGCATTATTTTCCGAGAAGAGAACACAATCGACGGAGAAGACGAAGAAAATCGCTATAACAAGTATCCACCTCAATTTAAAACCGGAAACATAGGTGTCTTATTAATGGTTTCGAAAGTCCTGGTAGAAAGTTAGTAAAAAGTACACAGTATTCACACTTCACATCTTGCGAATGAATTTGTCTCTGTAAATAAAAATATAAATCTTTGCGAGTAATAAAATCTTTAATCCGCATGTTTCATATACATGTAAGAAATTTTCTTTCGCAAAGTTAAAAGAGATATCATTTACATATATTAAGCTAGACGGCATAAAATTCTTGTAGAGTAATTATCGGATAAGCCGGATTAGGATTATTTTATTATGGTCGCTAGAGTCGTCAAAATAGTCTTGTTTAAAGTCACTAATAAATAATCTGAATAAGCTAAATACATGCCTTAAAAATATCGCAGAAAATATGGAAATAGATATCCATCCTTTTCACGTGAAGAAGCAAATCACCTGTACATGTTATTCTTAGTTTATTCTAAATTTAACCAACTATTAATATACACTATAGATCTATTGAATCTAATAGAAACAGTTAATAACTGAATCTCACCATCAGGAAATTTCAATCTAGAGGAAATTTTTATATTTCTTAATTGAAACCGATCGAGTCTCATCATCGGCGATTAAGGCATTGAATAACCGCATTCTTAAATAATTAAGACGCTGTTCTAACAGCCACATAATGTTTACGCTGGCAATTATGTAATTTGTATCGCTACGCGATCTTCCAGTTATCGAAACGGGAATGCATCTGAGGTAACACCCGAGACGGAAACGGACACGGAAAAACCTGCTTTTTACCGATCACATCGGTGACTGTGTGGACTAAGCATTCGCAACAGGTCTCCGTGAGCTGCGTGTCACACTCGATCTCGATGCACCCACGGCTCGTCGCCTCCGGTGCATTTTTATTCACGTTTCGTCGGGAACGATCTCGTCGAAATGCTCGTTTGCTCGACTCACTTCCATTCCACACCGTCGCACGGCGTCGCGTATCTACAATCGAATGGAAGTAAATTCTCTGAAAGAGAAGATATTCTTTAACACTCCGACTGCCCCACAAACAATCTCAGCAATTTTATTAATTTTATGAAATTAAACTCCAAAAGATAAGTTGCGTGACGTCGATTACTTTTGCAATATATTGTGGATATTAATTAAATTAAGAGAATGTAAAATAACATGTTTATTTAAGGGCTAAAACCCTTTTGGTTAACGCTAAGTAAAAAGAGCGTACAATTTTATTCTGATTTAACTCTGATTACAGTGTTTCGAGATGTCTATGGGACAATATTTGAATATGTAGTTCTACATGTATTCTGTTCGAATATGCAATATGTGCAATCAAAATTTAATCTATCATCTACTGATTATATTTATATCTTGTAGTAGATTAGTGTGTACATTAATTTTCAAACCTCAGAAAGGATGATTCCCTCGTACCAATATGGGCTCAAACCAGACCAAACCACTTCAGATTTTCTGAGAAATTCGAAGTTCTTAGTCACTAAATGACGTGTAAAAGAAATCTTCAGGAAATTGTTCCGCATTAAAACTTGCTCTAATGTCACACTGTCTGCAAAAAAGATGTTAAAGAAATGTTCAGAGCGTAACTGATTATTCCAAACCTTCTTCGTGAATCGGCGATAGTAATTTGATTTTATAATGCGAGGTAAGATGAATATCGTCCACTTAGGTTATCGATTGCAACGCATCGATTTCGGTGAAGGGGTCTGCATACTTGGGCCCCGTATAATGCCGTTGAACGTCGCAATCGATTATGAGGAACGTCGGCCACCGTAAAATCGTAGACCGGCACCCGCACGTAGGCTTATTAGGCGAGTGACAAGCTATAGGACCCCGTCACCGTCTTGAAAGGCAGTAACGAGCACGGAAACAGAAACGTCGGGCCCATGAACAATCGTGCCACTCAAGAATCACCCCGGGTGAACGTGTGCTGCGTGCTAATTGACGCGACTGCTGATTTCAGTTAATAATCGCCCGCTTCTATTCCGCCCTTTTCCGTCTCTATCGACCACAACTGATTCCCTAAAGTGCACTTAAACGTTACAATCGTTCGAAAGGCAGTAAAACTTGTTTCTTATTATAAAAATCAATTTTATAATTATTCTACTCTGGAACGTGATTTTTAGATATTCCGCGCTGCTTTCTAGAAAAAGTAGGATCGATCTTACCAACATATATTTAATACTACTACTATTAATGATGATTACGATAATAATAATAATACATATAACTTAAGTATAACTTAATTTTATTACGACTGCTTACTACTTACATCTATTTGTCCTATTTCTCAAGATACCATTAAATAAACGTAGCATCTAATAACCACGGAATAAATCAGATTGAAAAAATTGCAATTCATCATGTTACTATGTGAAATTTCGTCTCTTTTGTATTAAAAACAAATTGTACTTTTGAATTCAAGATAGCGTATATGGTAAAAAGTATATTTCATCAATTTGGTGTAAAATCGCACAAAGTTAAAGTAATTTAACCAACAAAACTTCTTGGTAACCAAAAAGGTGTTAGTTGTTACAGAACAAGAGAAAAAGAAAACTGTGGAAACAATTTAGACGAACTATAGAAGCACAATTCATCCAATTAGGCTCCGGTCATAATCTTCTTTCCAGAAGGGAAGAACTTGCTTTCGCAACCGACAATAAAACAAAACGCAGACGATAAGTTGACGGAAACTTCTGGCCGCGGTGTCCACAAGAAATTTCGTCGGAAAGACACGCGCGGATAAAAGGAGCGCGAAAATGTTTCGCGATGCCTGTCACGTGCAATAAACACGGAACGTGCGCGGAAGTTCGGCCCACTTCTCGACCGTCTTGTTCACGAAATTTCCTTCGTGGCCGTGTTGATAACCATCAATGCGATCCTGCCGAACAATTCCATCACGGTCGATGGGACCGTGTCTGTAGGCTCGTTGTCGCGTTGCCCTTGTTGCACTGTTAAAACGGGGACTATTTTTAAAACGCAGCGCGTACGTTCAACACTTTATGTCTCGTAACAAGACGTCGAGACGGAACGGTAGCCGTTTTGCTTTTTTTTTTTTGTAGAAAGTGCCTGATTTTCACTGGCAGCGCTTATCAGTTTTGTTTAACGATCGGCATGCCATACGAGTGAGTGATCCAATTACACCGGTTTCATCTTGTACTTCAATTTGATGAAAATTTACAAGTACGAATTATTCGAATAAATTATAATTCAGTTTGTAGAGAAATAAATGATTAACACTTTGATTTCCACGCCGACAACCTCATGAATTATCCGAAGCTAATAATAAAACATACTTGAAGTGTACAAAGCTAACAATTTAATAACATCAACAAAATAAACATATTTGTCTCTGTGTCATAATATGTGAAATTGACAGTTTATTTATGGTAATTTATATTCCGTTTTATTATGTCGGATTTCTGATAGTCGTGTTTTAGAATGCAATCAGCTTTGATGGCCATTTTTTACATTCTTTAACGATTTTTATACGATCCCAAAATCAACAAGGTCTCGTTGAAATTAGCGATATCCGATCAGAATAGAATGCCCGTCGAACTTTGCATCGATTCCATTGGTCCTATTCGCGGATCTCGATGCATCATTAATGATCTCCTTCCCATCTCCAACCATATTTGGTCGAATGTGCTGCTCTCGATGGATTTCTGCCACGACCTCGCGTCTCGTCTTGTTTCGCGTTAATTGGAATCGATTGCTAGCTACAATCAACCAAGTTTTATTTTTAATAAGATAAATCAACAGTAATCAAATTCGTCTGATATGTAATTGTTTTTCTGTAGCAGTCACCTCAAAAAATCTTAACCTAATATAAAATAAGTATCTAAAACTAAATAGTTGCACTAATGATAAATTATAACGTTAAGTTTAAGGTTAACTAAATATGAAACATTATTTAGTTGACGAGTAATTAGTACAACTGTTATTAAAAAATTAACTTTGCTTCGCAATTAAAAATATCAGTTTCTAACTCTATGTTTACCAACGTTAATATTGTATCTCTTGTGGTCAGACAAAAAGTCCAAGAATTTTAAAGTTAGAAAGTTAATGTTATACGTACCTACCATCTTGGTACTCCTTAAATGGTATGTACCTGTGAAACCCCTGACAGCAAAGAATCTCTTTTACTCTATCGCGTACCACTCGCCGATGCTAAGAGAAACTACATATCTATATAGATTATACTGAACCTGAAATGCCACCTGCAAAAACACTAATTTCTTCACTAGGTCGCTGTTTAATATCGTCTTTATTAGGTTTGGCTAGAGTTAATCAACAAAATTTTATATGTCTTATAATTATTAGTTTTTACGTCACTCTTATTTATTAAAATGATATGTGTAATCAATTTTATATAAATGAATTGTATAGTAATAAGATTCCTTATTTACCGAATATAAAAGGACTTCCTCCGTAAAAATAAATAAATAAATGTATAATAGTATGGCATTGGACTTATAAAACGTGTATCGCTGGAACTGCAGCTTTCATGTATTAATGGCAAAATAAGATGTCATATAATGTTTTAATGTAGAAAAAACTCGGTCCAACTCTCTCCAATACTTCATATTTTCCTCTGCGATTAAAAGGGCGTTTTAGTAGCCTTTTGGCCAATTTTCGCACTATAGTTTTCCCGATAGGAACTTCGTATTCTCGGTCCGTGACGACAGCGTCGGCAATGTCGCCGTGACGCACTGAACCTAATCTGCACCGATGAGAAGGCATTATTTTAAGTCTCGATCGTTCATTCACGTTTTTCCCGGGATCGTCCTGAGTCAGCGTTTGTGATCCCGCACGAAACAGAGTTCTCGCGCGGGAAGATCGGGACCCGACATCCTCGCTGGCATCGTGTTTATTTCGAACGGCAGCGAGGAACTATGCAGCATCTGAGTCATCGAAAGAGATCCCCGGCGCTGGTTTTCCAAGGTCGTCGATGGCCACGACCTTCGCGCTACCGATCTTTTAGGCGCCATGCAGCGACGCCCGAAATAACTGTCGAGACCCGTCTTCTTCTTCTTCTTCTTCTTCCTCTGCTTCCTCTCTACGTTTTCTCCTCTTTCATTCTTTTCGTTCGCCTTCTTTCCCCCCTCTTCGTCCACTCTCGAACTCTCTTCTTCTGCCTTTCTCTTTTTCACAGCATCAATTGCCTCCGAAGAAACCCGAAACTGTCGTTACCAATAATTACGATAAACGAGAAAACGCTTACATCGTAAAACCGTACTACGAGCAGTTCCTGTTTGAACGGTCGCGAGAAAGTAAAGTTGGTCATTATTCGACTATATCTTTATCTAAGATAATTTACCTCGAATAACAATTATTCAATATTCGTTACACTTTACAAATAAATAATATCGGAGAAAGAATTATTTAAATAAGTTAACGGTATCAAAAGATATTTTATATTCTAGCATTTTTATTAGAATCGATTATTTTTCGAACTAATTCTTGTACGAATGAATTCTTTATCTCTTATCCGTAATGCGCATAACGGATAATAATAATTTGCTCAACTGTTCGAGAAAGTTTGTCGTAAAATACTGTTGATTGGTATTTCAAAGAAACTCGATCTATTCAAGTATAGTACCGGTATGAAACGAATGTTTATCTCTGTTAAGCTGAATATGGCATGTTGAAAAGTAATTACTGGACTGCAGGTGTCTATGCACTTACAATATTTAAACATTTGTGCAAGTACTTCAAAGAAAAACTCAGAGAGCGTTGACTTGATGGCGATTGCCGGTGATTTAGTTCAAAAACTGGATATTGCTGAAACATCCGGTACACGGATGCAACGTTGCAACAGAAGTAATGCGAATGCGAGAATGAATGTATCAACGCGAAGTGTCCCGTGCTGGCATTGAAGTCTCCAGAGCGAAGGGAGCCGCGGTAACTTCAACGATATAGTTTAGGTTCTACGTAATAAGTTACGCTTTTATTCGATTATCCGTACTTTTACTGCGTTAGTTCTTCACAAACGAATGAACACTGCATTTTCCAATGCAAATAAGTGCAATAAATAAGGAACAATGTAAATTACATATAAACTTGTCCAGTAGATTTATTTAGCTGATTCATATTTACACAATTTCTAATAATTACCTAATAATTACTTCTGTTCAAGAGTCATTGCGTAAAGAAATGATCTTGCCAATACAGAAATAATTGTGGTCTTCGCAACACAATTTATCATAAATACATAAATAAATCCGCAGCCTAATTATGAAAGACTATCGATGGTTAAACTAAACAGTAGTTAGTCAACTTAGTAGTTTGACAAATTGGTCGTCAACGTAACATACTAAAGCTGTCCAAGAAACTGTCCATCACGTGTAAAGCAAAACAGTTCCACAAGAACGTTGACGAGAGAATATTAAGGAAGAGAATGCTAACTGTTCTCGGAGACACAATGCACCACCATCTTCAACTTCACAGAGAACTGTAATAAAATTGCTAGTCTCCGTGCACTTCAAACTGCAGATGAAAAGAGCGACTGCGAATATTTCCACATCCCGCATTGTCAGCGAAAGTGAAACCATCGCGGAGGGTTTGGTTAACGAACCTGACACAAGAGCAGAGACCGGGTGTTCGCCATGATCTTGAAATTAGCGAAGACCTGATTCCCAAGATCGACGCGGATAAGACGCACCGAGAAACCTGCGCAAAATCGCATGAGAACGGCTCGACTGCGAGTGCGTGCATCGACAATGGGCCGTATCCTTTGGGAACAGGGTTCGAAACAACGAAACCCTCGAACCGCTTCAATTAAGACTTTACGAGGCAAGCTTTGAAATTTCCCGCCCCATTCTTTCTTCGCACCCGTTGCCCGATTATCGTCGCGGCATTTACCGTTGCAGACGGTCGCGCTAATTTGCCTGGCTGATGGAGCACGGTCGCTTCCCGTGAGACCACCGCCGAGGAAATCTCTCGTTTGTTCGCGGCCGGAGAGGAAAATCAGGAAACACGGTATCGTACGGTTCCCAGTTTTCGCGCGGAGTGCAGGTAACCTTCCATCAGAGATGCCATCGTCGCTCCTAATTAACCGTAATTAGAGAAGGCTCGATTACGATCTCTTTGCAACTTTGAGTTCACTGACAAGTGAATCTAGACCGCGAGCCGATCCATTGCTGCGTAATGCGATAATCGAACGTTTCCTGTTTCCGTTTAGGCTTTCTGTCGATCAGCCGTCGAACCGCTGTTATCACTTCGCATGCCTTTACACGAATTCATGGCTACAGACGTCGATTTATTAGATCACAGCGATATTTCTGCTGCACGCGGAGTTTTTGACTTCATTAACACACTTTAATGCCGCTTGTGTATCAGGAAATGCTGGTGGAGCTTAACACGCTGTTGTCGGTACACGCTCTTATCCAATCCGAAAGGTACATTAACGAGGTACAGGACTTTCGCTTCTGGTTTTAATCGTCCCTTTTCTAATAGTCCTGCTTCACTTTTTCGTTTTATTTGTTCTACGTAATAGAATTATAACAGTGCTGGATCTAATCTCCAGATTTTTATGCAAAAAAAAACGTGTCTACATCTGCCGTAAAAAGACAGGTGTCACTTCTTTCTTCTTCGATCAGTTTACTCCTACGAGTCGGAAGAACAAAAAGTGAACGGTTTCTAAGGCTATGCAAGGGGAGATGAAAGTTTAGCAATCACAGAACTTGATCAGGAGACGTGATCAGCTGATTAATGATCTTATATATGAACAAGAGGTCAACTGTTGATCGACGTTGCCCGACGGTCATTAATCCGCGATCTAACAATATACGGGTATAGCAATGGCAGTAAACCGACATTGCTGTATTACTATAATAAAAGGCCATCGTGAGTCATGCTTACGCTCTCAATTAGTACAATGTGATTTTTAAACCAGGGCGACCATAACACAAATTCACAACATTGAAGTAAAGATTGTAGAACAATAAATATTAATGACTTTTCTCGCATAGGAATTTATTAGTTATAAATGAGGGTTTGTCAACGTAATTGTGAATCGTTAACAGCGTATCAAGAGACCATTCCAATTGGATTTTGCATTTCGTCAAAAAAAGATTTTCCGAGGGTACTCTGTTTCCGCTGGAACCTCGATTTTTAAATAAACAAATGATCGCCGAAGCAGTGTTTTCCAAAGTCTCCAGCTTGAATTGTTAAACGCGAAATCGTCCGACTAGTTGCGCAAACGCAGGCCTCTTAAGATGATTGCCGGCAGTTGACTGGTAAGTGCAGAATTTATGGTTCGTTAGACTGCAATTAGAACCGATCCATTTAACGTCGTTCTAATCGAGTCAACGGCAGCGGATCAGCGCAAACGATCGCTATGTCAGTCTCCCTGTGATTCTACAGATGCATTCTTCGATCTATGAACCCGGACAGGAAATCTGTATACTGCCGCGTCTCTGTATAATGAATTCTCGAACCGGATCGAGATGCAGCTCGTGAAAGACGGAAATTTAGGAATGCGAGATTCCGAAAACAAAACGAAGAAAGTACAGATAGAAAGAAGTTATCTGTAAACAAGGAATCGTGAAAATAGCTTCTTCGTGGTTCTTGGATCGCGTTCATGCAAATCCACGGAATTCTTATGCTCTCGACGATGACCGACGTGCAAATTACTCTCGGATCAGTATGGTTTTGTATTGCGTATTTGCTACTGATTATGGTCGTCATTGCTCTTCGTAATTTATGAGATTTGCGCAGAAGTTATTCGATTTTAGATATTCATTGTAGAAGAATTAAACGGTGCAGAAGTAAATAATTGTTTGTAGGGTGGTTTAATGTCTTTGATGAAGTTTCGTTGTATAGCGTGTTCCATGGTGCACATTATAGATCCAATTTATCAATTCATTATAAATTCCAAACTTTCGCTTGATCCGATCTTTATTGACACTATTCTAAAATAAAGGGGACTAGATCGATTTATTTAAGAATTTCCTGCGGATACAGCTCGTGCATTCATAATTGCAGTGTTTATGCTCTCTCTTATGTGCTTTCACAACTCGTAAATAACTATATTTATTGAAATCGTTTTATTTCTTTGTGTTTGCACTAAGTTATTATCTTTTGTTTTTCACACTATAAGGTGGTCATTTGAAATACATAAAAAATTATTTTTATTTCAATCTAATTTTTTATAGTGGAATCACTATTCCTGCAAAATTTTCTCCAATTTGCTGGTAGATATATAAAAAAGATATTGCGAGTGTTAAAGGTTAAATAAAGATTAATTGGGTGTCTTTCTAATTTCGATAAATCAAAAGACAACAAAGCATCCTGAATGTTTTCCACCAATTTTGCCATTTCATTTTGTCCACCACAAGTTTTTCCATAATCACAAAAAATCCGTAGTCCGATCGTTGCGCCGATCAAAGTCACCGAAACTACAGAGCGCACACACGATTCTTACAAATCGTCAAGGGAACCTAATCGGAAGTCGGCTCGCGTATTCTTTCGCGATTTGCACGTTTTCATAATAATGTTCATTTGCATAAAGGAAGAAAAAGGCGGCGGGAGTCATTGTGCTCGGGAGAGTGCCGGTCGCTTGGCGATTCATCGACATTGTTGGCAGGAACTTTCCTCCGTCCGATTTTCCCTTTCGCTCGCGGAATTAGAAATTCGACTTAAACACAGCCGCTCTTGTTCCGCGCCTCATCACGAATTCCCTCGTCGCTTTTGTCTGTATTCTTACACGTGCAACGACCTTCTGCAAGGGAGAAGAGCCTCGACCCGGCGAAAGTGTCATTCGCTGGCCGTTGCATATCGCCGGCACATACGTCGCTTTCGCCATGGTTCCCAACGGGACCACGAGTCCCTTTCTTTTCGGCAATCGCTATCTCTGTGACCACCAACACATTCACGTGCACAGCTACTGTTATAATTTCGTTACATTACGATACAACATGTTGAACATGTGAGTCGCAAGCAGACAGTGTCGCATTTATCGAAAATACGATTTTTCTGCGATATAAGAAACAGCTGTTGCGTTGCTAAACACCATTCGAACGTGTCGAAAAATAGATTTTCATAAAAATTTGAATTGCAACAGTGTTTTTATGGAAATTTTAAATAGGAGCGAGTTACATTATAATAGATTATGAATACAAAATTTAATTTTTGTTGTGAATTTAAAATATAGTAGTGTTTTAATAGGAATACAATTAATTAGAATAGACTCGATATAAGATTAAGTTCTAATAAATTTTGAATAGGCATGTAAATTATAACAGTTTTTATAGAAATTTTAATTGATTGATATTAAATGGAAGTCGAGACGGAGAGTTAAATGTTATGGAGTCCGTTAATTTAATCAGATAAGTCTGATCATTGGGTTATATAATATTATAACAGTTGTAAAATAAAACAGAGAAAAAATACTGCAGGTTTTTACGCTCCGTAAGATTAGGCTGCCCATTGGCAACCAACTAGTCTTTCTTCAGTGCAATCAAACATAATCAATCGCATCGATTTTCGACCGGGTATCTCCCGGCAACAGTCACCAGGAAATCATGCGACTGAGTCAGCGTAAATCTCTCCACTCATCGTACTTCCATCGACTTCTAATCAGATACAATAAAGAATATATCTTACGTAGTGTCCCGAGGGTTGTGGCCACTCCGCAATCATTCTGTAACATTCGTACGGGGCAACAGGAAGATCGTGCACTATCATAAACTCGGAATTCCACGAACGAGACCGCGACCTATGGAATTACGCGAAAGAGTTTCACGCAAAATACTCGCGAACCATTAAAACGCGTTTCTCGGATTGAACACATATCGGCGCTTATCCGTGACGTTTCACTTCCTAAACTATTATAATCCGCGTTTCATGCTAAATTCCAGTCATCCGTCGACGGATCGAAAGCGCCGAGCGAGAGCCTTCTATAGGCAATCGCCTCGCAGACCCGTAATAAAAAATCGATTTTATAGGAATTCTTCTACATGCGAGAAAAACCGATTGGCATGCTGGATGCATGTCACGCGTTCCCTTCGCAGTGATACGTCGATCGAGACCGCAGGAAAAACCTAATCGGCAGTGATTATTGGCGAACGGTGCGTTCTCGACCCAACGATATACGGATCTACCTATGCTGATTCAGAGAATTCGCCTATTCATTACGAACCGTTCGCTTTCTACGCTATTGAGCCGAAAAATGCCGGCGCGACAAATGTTGCACGGTCGTCGATAGAAAAAGCGTAGAAACAGAAATAGTCAATGACAAGAAACTGATCGAAGTGTCGCAAGAAATTTGGAGATGTTGTGCAAGAATATGGAAGACTGCGTTGAAGTGAAACTGCATGATGTTATGAAGTATGCATACTGTTAGAGAATTGCAGAATTATATTCAAATATAATTCTGTCATTAAGTCAAATATATTAAACTATTGCTGATAAGTCCATCGCTTTGTGTGCAAATATACATTTTAGTTGTAGTTAAATTACTTTATTTCCATACACTGTGGCTACTTTATTTAAAAAGAATATAGGATAAATGGAAAATGTGTCAAAAAGACAAAAGCAAAGTTCCATCTGACACTCGGCCCATTAAATTATTTAACCATTCAAACACGGCAAAATGGAATTCGCGTTCTAAATATTTTGTAAAACTTGGCCAAAAAGATTTTGATATCCGTTTCTGGTTTTTCTTTCCATATTCATCTTAATATAATCCTTAGGACGCATCGACAAATAAGAGCTTGTTTCCAGTTGAACGGTTAAAAAGATATTTAATTAGTGCTGTTACACAAGGTTCGACAAGTTCATTATCTCATTTGAAATCAAGATAAAGTTTGTAATAACAAATGTTGATTTCAAAAGCAACTCGCATTGGCGAGGGCTGTCGGGCAATATATTAAAGTTAATTGCGGGATAATTAAACGGATGTTGAGAAGTTCAAACATCCGCAAACCGTTCCTTAGCAGTAACTATATTTTCCATCTGCATTTATCGTCTCACATTTTTTCTCCGAGTATTTTGCAGCGGCGAAGTGAAGGGTGCGCGCGTCTGATCAATATATAATCGATTTATCCTCGGGAGGGAAGAAAACACACGTGACCGACACAATTGCGAAATCGGTTTCGATATAATCGATGGGATAGTCGGCGGTTCTACCGTGATTCTGATCGTTTTGACCGATTGCAAAAATGTGATAGCGCGTAACCTTCCTTTGCCGGTTTCTTTTTCCGTGTTTGCAACGCTTTCACGGAACGGTAACCCTCGCGAATCAGCTGGCTTTATCGCGTTCCCATAACACTGGCTGCCTAGACGATGAGTCAAGTGGTCCTAATTAGACAGTCAAGGATGGGAAATACTGTACCTAGGCTTTCTTCCCAGGGACCTTTTCGGGACCTGAGAAAAACCTGTGAATCATCCGCGACTGCAATTTTCATTTGGCTGCCGCGACCCTGTAACTAGGCTTTCCAGCTACTATATTAATCAGTTAGCTGTTGCAATCTCTTTTAAAAGCGTATAAGTTACTATAATTACTTTGTATGTGTTTGATTTTCTTCACATTCTGATGAAATGCATTTTTCTAAAATACATAATTGAATAAAGGGTATCAAACTATATATTCTACTTAGACAATTAATTGTCTTTGTATGTAAAAATGTACTCGTCACGAAGGAGTAAAAACATTTTGTCTTATGACGAACATGCTCGTCAAAAATAGCTAACTCTATAAGAAGATAATATAGTTTGATACTCTTTAATAAATTACTAATATCATTTAGAAGTGAATTGACACGCATCAATTAGCATCCCAGAGTCTTAGTTAAACTACTAAATTAGATCGGACAGGCTGCAATTACGGATCGCGAGCAGCCTTGGATTATTAAATTGTAAAGCAATCTTTAGTTGCTACCAGTTTGTTAATCACCCTGAATCAATAACGGTCATCACTATGTTTTTTTTTTTTTTACCGCAATAGGAAAAACCGTAACGGCCTAATCGATTACGGTTCGAGTAAAGCGCCGCGAATAGCCCGGCGTTCTTTCGCCGGCAATTACAATGCACACTGAGCCACGGGCAATGAACATTAATATTCAGCCGCTGCGTTTCGTCATTGAATTTCTCGTGGTCGCGTTCGTTGTAGCGAAAATACCTAGGAAACTGTTACGTGGCGGTAATTCATGGCGCGAGCCAGGAATACGATGATTACATTATCCCGAACAATTCCCTTGTTTTGCGGACCGCTTTTGCCGGACCGTCGAGCAGAAACTTTTTGGGGCCGCTCAAAAATTAGAGCAACAGCAACGAAAGCGTATCAAACATACAAAATTCCGTGGTGGTTCTCCGTGACACCGTTACTGTTCTCGCTTTCCCCGAAACTGAGGAGGAAATCGCCAGTGCACGTCCGAAATTTTATATCTCACGGTCAGGACTTTTGTACGACAAAACAAAAGCTGCCAGATTGAAAACTTAGTTCACAACCTGACACAACAGGCGTGTGTACTAGAGCTGCGTACTTCGAGGATTTGTTTATAATCTGACACCGAAATAGATTTTTGCACACTGATTTATTACAGGTGATATTAAATGTGTAACTGCGTGCAATATAAAATCGATTATTTAAACAAAGCGATGTAAGTGTTAGCACAATTCCGAGTCGCAGTTCTCAATCTTTACCGGTTAGTACAATATTAATAACAAAATAGAACAAATATCAAGGTAACTAATTGCGAGTTTAATGCATTTGTGACGAAGATCAGCAGAAGTATAAAACATCAGACAGATTATAGGAGAAAACGAATCTTCTATTTGACTCGCATTTTTACCAACAGATGCAGATAATTTTAATTTTATTACATTAAGTCGAATAAAATTTGTCGTGCTCGTATATTTCAGCAACTTGTTTCTAAAACTGACGAAACAATAGCGTCTTCTACGTATGACCTATGAGATAATCACCGTGATAATGAAAGGCCCTGTGCCCAATAAGTTTGGGAACCTCTACTTCGTTGTAAAAGACCTTTCCATTCGAGGCCCACGACTTCGCTATACGGTGTGCTCACGGAGCCCCTTTCTTATTTCTCCTATGAGAGCCACGCCTAGCACTTGCCCCGTGAAACCGTTTGCGCACACCGTTCACCACATACAGAAACGGAACGAAACGCGGCGAGTAAACTTCTCGTACAGGAAACGTGGGCGAGTCTCCTCCACCGCACCGATATATCTCGACTCCGATGATATCGTCGGCCGAGTTATCGGCCAGCTCCCGAACAAAAGCGCATAGATCTTACCGCCACGCGAACTGCACTATCTCCAACCTGTTGCGCTTTTCTGCTTATCAGTTTAACGCCATTTTTGCGAATGTTGTTTTGCTATCGCACAGGTTACGCCTATACGGTATCCTGTCAATTTGTATGGGTCTGTAGACTGTGTATGGGTTTCCTTTGTGTTTACTGGGTTCCCACAATGAGCTTTTGTTTGAGCGTGATTAATATGCGATTTTAGTCTAATGGACTGTTTTCATTGTGGAGAAAGATAAATGTACCTGAGAAAATATACAGATAATTTCATATCATTTTAACGCACAAGGAAATACTATTTACTGCTTTTCTATGCCTTAACCCTTTTCACTCGGATGTCACTGATACGGCGATACCATTTATTCATGTCGTATAAAGTAATCGTGTAGAATACATAAATAAAAACACAAAATCTTCTATTTATTAACGTCTGCAAAACTTTACAGCAGCATGATCGCTTTTATTTCAATTCAACTTTGTGTAACAAAATCATCAATGCTGGCAGGTGAATCAGAATCAATCTTCCAAGTGCAAAGAATTAAGTAGTATCGTTGCTCGTGTTTGCCCTAAATGCAGATCATTGATATATTGCCTAGAAAGTCATTCCGAGTTGTTTCAGTATTTAATTAACGAAGTGTTGCAAGATATTTCACTTGACTTCAACTTTCAAAACTATTTTACTCACGTTTCTCTGGTACAGACTAACATTCGATTTTCTCCAACTTGGTGTACAACCAGGTAACAGAAATCATTTGCTAATCGGAAATTATGGCGGTCAGTGTACCATAGGTAAAGCAAAATAACGTCGTGAGCAACTATCGTAACCGTTCACTTTCTACAAGTAAATATAACAAAAGCAATCGAATTCGCCTAGTTCTCGCACACTGATATCCGCGAGGTGTTGATTCAGCAATCGACAAAAGTTCATTCATCATGTTACCGAGAAGGCTAGAAAGGTCGCGGTCGTTTCTCACTTTTGTTGCTATTTACAAAATCTGGCGCAACCGGCGGATCAGGACCGAACCATCGGGATCATACTTCGCTCGAAATCTATTTTCCACCGAGCGCATTATGAAACCAGTCCCGTACACTCTGAATCAGTGAGAATCGAAGACGAAAGGTGAACAGATTCAACTCCTGATTTGCGTCATCGAAGGGCGGGGCTAGGGAGAATCGGGATAAATTGATCTCGTGTGTTAATCTCGAACCGGTACTTGATCATTTTTTTGTATGCAATAATATTGCCGGATAGAATAAGTCACTTTTGAAGTACTCTTAATATTTACACTTTTCGCAGGAACATTTTATAATACCCGAAAGTACAAAAGGAAAATACAATAATTCTTGTTTTACATGGAGTAGTACATCTTTATGGAAAATGAACGTTTCCTTTGGTCAGATGTAAACATGTAAATATGTTAAAAGCAGAGATGTGCAGAATTGCAATTATATTACTCAAGGGATTATAATTACAAACTAATTCAATTATATTATAATACAGTCACATTGCAATTCATAATTCAAATCTCCATTCACTCAAATTAAATGTAATTGCAATTAAAGTACAATTACACGATATTAAGTAATTGCATTACTTTAATTAAGAATTATTATTACGACGCAATTAAATTAAGATTAAAAGATAATAAATTAATAGGCAACGAAAAAAGAAAATAAGCAAAAGAGCTACATGAATTCTTTTAACATTCTGGCTTCTTTCACATTTCCTCTGATCATGTATCTCACACTTGGACGTTACTGATTGCTCGAATAAATTCTGCTGCAACAACATCTAGCAATATACAACAATTGCACGTAATTATTATTATTGAATGGAATAACACCTATAAAGATATCATTAAGATCACAGACTCTTTCGCGTAACCTCGATCGCTCCGCGAACGTCTCGAAACAATACGACCATGTAGCTGCGAAATTGACCTCGAGTTGCGTGCCATTAGGCGTTAAATAACGGCTGTCAGGTTCGCGCAGCATTTCACGGATTACCACGACTCAATTACGACTCGTATACGGTCGTTACCCCTTAATGTCGCGAATTAAAGCGCGAACGATCGCGCCGTGCCGCGCCGAAGTCGGCTGGCGAAAAGGCCGGTGCAAAAAGAATCAGGAAATTGACGCGCGAAACGCTGCCGATCGGTAATGAATCACGCCCGGCGACTGTCCGTGAATAATCGGTCGGAGCTTTCACGTGGAAACGATGCTGCGTGGATAAACAAGAGCGTAGAGTTCGATTGCATTTCATTGGCAACTGATTAGGCTAGCTGGAAATTCGCGCGGTCCTCGTTGCCGATTCCATTGGAAAATCGTTTCGAATATAAACAGGATCAGGATTTTCAACTGATTGCGCATCGTCAGATTTCCAAGCGGGAGAAATTCGTTTCAAAGAACCGCTGAACCGATTAATTTTTACGTCTAACACGCATTCGATCGATCACACTCGTCGAAATCGGCGCTCTACGATCACGATACTCTTCGTAGTATGTAATTTACGAGCGAACGCCGCTGGTCGTGTTCTTCGATCTGCATACAATGAGTTACCGCGGCCACGAACATTGTCACAATTATTATCGGGCCGCATGCATCGAGCTGCGATTTTTAAATATTTCGCGCCGACATCACCGGTTATACATTTCTTTTCTGGCCAGATGAATAGGCGTAGGATATTGAAACGCGATGGAATCTGACCTTTCTGCACCGCGGGCACACAGAGACAAGAAGATGCTTAAAAATGTGCGATTAGCCGCGCTCGTTCCCTCGTAAATCGTACCGCCAACATTCATTGAGAAATTTTTTTCGCCGTTATGGCCATTAATTACTGAACTACCGAGGTTTATGTCTTCGCATTAGTTGCATTGAACATTATTTACACTCGGTATTAGGCTACTGATGTCATTGACATAGTAAATCGTTCCGGTGCAGTGTGTGGAAATGGTTTAGGAGAAATTTTATTATCCATAATATTGCGTTATTCGTATATTGGGATCATTCGTTCGTATAATCAGTTAATTATGTGAGTAACGATTGATAAGCTACTTAAAACGCGCCGAATATCGCTCGTTAACACCGTCGTTATTATTGAACTACGGATCTTTATGCGCAATGAAATTTGCCGGGTCAGTTACATGAAACAGAAATTAAATGGAAACTAGTTTGCTGTTCGTTTTAATGGCTTCATTCAGTCAACAATACTGCAACAACAGTTAAATCCTTTCGATATCTTCACAGTTTTATATTAAAACTATTGTCATATTGCATAATGGTTAATTTTCACTCAGAATATTTAGATTTAAATAATTTTTTTACCCAAAATTGTTATAAGCGTCGCCAATAGATGGTTGATCCCTTGTTTATTTTCCTCACAATGACAATGTTTAAAACTCGTCGATTGTAAAAGAACAATAAAGGATTCATATTTATTGCACGATAGCTTAAATATTAAATAACAAGAAAACAGGATTTTATATTATATTATATTATAGTTAGTGTTATAAAATCAGTACAATACCGCTTATTTCGAATCACTCTCTGAGAACGCAAATCGTAAGGCGCTGATAAATCAAAGAATTTCGAATCGAACAGTTCTCCGAATCACGCAACAACGTCTCAGAAATGAAATCAGCATCCCAGCAGGGTCCCGATGACAAACGGTACTCGGAAACGATTCGCGAACCGACTAAGACGTTGCGGGTTAATGGAGGACGCAACAAGTTCTATGATTACGCGGATGCCGTAACGCGTGCCGACGATAATACTCGCGATCATCGGAACGTCAGCGATGATGAGGAGAATCGGTGTGCGCCTTTGTTATCCTTCGATCCCGCCACCATTCCAGATCACGTCTATCTTACTCTGCAATCGCCGTTACCGTTTGATGTTCTTTTTCGCAGAAGTGCCGACACGTTGCAACAGATGCTTACGATGCACCTATCCGAGCATCATGACTAAACTTAGGTGCGTTTATGCAGATCGCTATTGTTATTGTTGTCTTTGATTTAGCGATCTCTAGCGAAGTTCTCATCTCTTTTGTAGATAACTTATAAATCACGATCTAACGTTATTTGTTGTTAGACAGACACTCGGAATTTAAGAATTGAAAACGATATAAAAAGAGAAACGAAAGAAAATAAAAATTAAAAACGTATTTAATTTAGCTCTCTTTGCTAGATTTTACAAAATGTTTAGAACGCTAATTCCACGTTACCTGCAATCGAGGGATTCGTTTGAAGTATAATTTTTAAAAATGATGAATGGACTGTGGATCTTTATGAAAAATGAAAATGTTCCAACTAAATCGTATTAAATGCAGGTTAAATAGAAACGTATTACTTATGTTACTGAGATTCTGTTAAGTTGAATAATGTGACAACTTTTACTGAACCTCATATTAATAATAAACTGAAAAGAATGTTCGCTTTTTATTCTAAGTATGTAAAATCCGCAATCTAATTGTCATTTTTGGAGGAGTCATTTTTACAAATCAAAGCAGCAGTATCTCCTAAGCGTTACTTTGATCAGAACAAAGTGTCAACTGCGTTTCGCAGTGTCCTCGAGAGAAAGCTGTGAAATAGCATGAAAAAGTGCAATTATACAGTTATAGTATATCTAATCCTGAGATCGAAAGGCGCTGGAGCAGGTTCTCCGATGATCCAGGCCAACGATGATCGCAGTAGCATGATTCTCGAGGCCTTCTCGCGGCCACCGTGGATCGACCGCGAATCTCGAATGAACGTTCCTCAATGTCGCGTCTTGATTAAGCTGTTGAAGAAGCGTGCCGCGGCTACTTCGGTTGTCCAAGCGCGAGTAATCACGGCAATCTCGTGTTTATGAGGCTCGCCGATTACATAAGAAGAAACAATGCGCGCTCCTACACATTCCCGTGTTGCCAACGATCGTGGGTATTCACGAGCCATGCGAGAAGCCTGATCGATCGTTGAGGAATCGAACAGCCGGCTTCTCTCTGTGATCGTTCGGCGCACCGTGAGAGTTTTTCGGTTGTAAAATTCATGGTGTACTGTATCGCGGGCACAGTCGAACAGAGTATTCGAGAACTGAATTCGATCGAGGGCGGGGCCGAAATAGATCATAGGTTAAATTTTTGTTCGGGCGTTGCTAATGCCAGTATTCAAGGTGTGACCACGAGATCAAAAGATTGCTCATGGAAATTTAGCCCTTTGCGGCCGGGCACCGGCTGTGCTGGCTGCATCATGCTTCCAGTCACTAAGTCGATTGCTCTGGACCGTTCGGAAATAAGTATTGCTTGCAAATATTTGATTCTGCGGCGTATTTATCCTTCCGTTTTTTTTTAGTTTCCAAGCAGAACCGTAAATAAGCTGTTAAAATAAAAATGATTCCCGTAATATTAGAATTTTATAACGTGAAGTATTGATGAAACTTATCGTTAATTTTCCATAGATATCCATTGACATTTTAAGGTACATAAGTTTTCGTTTCGTTTTATTTTATCAACATTTCATTCGATCTCTTCTTTTCTTTCGTCAGATCAAGTATAATAAATAAGACGGAGTTTTAAATACTGTTTAAAGAAATGCAGAAAGAATGATATGCATCTTTCAAAATTTATTGAGATACAAATTTTTACGCAAAAATCATTCCATTATATTTATACCATTTTATGTTTATATATTATGTTTATACTTATATATTATGTTAATACTTTCGAAGCGGGTATACGTTTTATTCTTTGTTATTTTGGAAGTATTTCCTGAAAATTTTATTTACATATCCGAATATAGGAGAACGTGATAACCATTTTGCAAAGCCTAGTTTCCTTAACTTGAAACTACACAGTAAAGCTGAACCTAGTCAAAGCCGATGTTGAAACAATCAGGCATTAATTAAATTGTTTAGTTGACATTAATTAGATCTCAGAATGAAATGCTCCGTCAACATTTATCTTAAATGTATTTGAAATTTTAATCCAGAAATGTGCTT
This sequence comes from Augochlora pura, assembly GCF_028453695.1. Lineage (NCBI taxonomy): Eukaryota > Metazoa > Arthropoda > Insecta > Hymenoptera > Halictidae > Augochlora > Augochlora pura. The sequence goes on along the minus strand of NC_135773.1, from coordinate 13,170,647 downwards.
AAATTTCTATAAATGCGTAAGATCGCATGACAAAAATCCAATGGAACGAAGACTAAAAATCGACTTAGCGTTTCAGAATGGATTATATCGTCGAGACTTGTAAATAATAATACAAAAAAGAATGTTTTTTACCTTGAACACTAAGAGCCCTGCAGCTTAACCGATTTACCGAGAAGCGTTCTTGAAAAAGGCTTAAATCGTCCATCCATTTGTCAGCGAGCCATTCCTCTCGCCGCGCTCGAGAAATAACAATTAGTTTTGTTACCTCGACAAAATGAAAAGAATGTCTCTTGCCGATCGGTTGTTAATTCGTTTTTTGCCGCTGTAGAATTAAATTGATTTTATACGGGATACGTGTTCCACGTGTTCACGGAACAATCTTATGTAATCCCAATATAAGGCTGTTCGATTTTCCTTCATTCCTTTCTCTTGTAACAGTTTTTGTTTTGTGTAAGCGGGACGGCTAGTATTGTCCCGTAACATGCAATGTTCTATGCGGTTATCACCTAGATCATCGACTATTAAAGATTACTGGTAAGACAGGAAGCGACGATGGATTCCTGTCGAACAATAATGCGTGACTGGAGGCGCCTCGTCCACGGATTTCACTATTCCACCATTTTTTTTTTCCTTTTTCGTTATCGGCTGGGATCTATCAGCGACGCTGGATTTTGCGGAACTCATCAATTACTGTGTTAAAGAAACCGTAAATGTTATTCTTTAACCGCTATCCCTAATTCGTCGACCGCGTTTCTGGTAAAACTTTGGGTAGGCAAAATTTCGTCTAGTTACGATACTTTCAAGGTTTACAATATTTGTCTCGTAAAATATGTAATAGTACAATCTTTCACCAAATACTATTTAATCGAAGTAATCGTTTCCAACGCTATATTATTTTCTGTTTCATTTAAAGAGTTAATACTTTACGAATAAGTGGGTGGTTTAAAATCAGCGGTGTAAGTCACATTCTCCTCATTATAAGAAACGAGTGTTATCGTTGAATAACATGTCTATTGTTTACTAATTAAGTTTATTGTTAAAATAATTTAGAGCTGAGTTATTTTCGTGGTAACTTTATCATTTATTTCAGTTGCCTGTTTAACATTCTGATTAAAAAAAAATTATGTGCCGTAACGAATTCCTGTACGAATAAAATTTTATTTGAATGAATTTTAAGTCGATTTCATGCAATGAAGTCAAGTAAATTGCAAGTGTAAAGGGTCAAACAAGTTACAGACTATCTACAGTTTCCTGTTTCCAGTAATCGGTATAGCAAATTTTTATATCCGCAGTCTAGAAACCACGGAACAAGCAAGAAAAGTTATTACCTCCGCTGAAGTAGGATTCTGCTGGTGTAAAATCGGTAAAAGTTGCTCGTAACGCGTTACGAAATCTGCGGTCTTCCTCGATTCGCCTCGTTCTCTGTCAACCGACTTCCTCGAGGCACGCGAAACCGCCGCAACGTCGTTTCGCGTACTCCGTGTGTCGACCGTACGTTCGTTCTTGAACTTCCGCTTATTACACCGGCCGAACTTGCGAACATAACGAGAGTCGCTAATCGCTTCGCGTCGAGCCAATTATGTAAACTCACTGGCGTAACCGAGAGGACCGCCTTTCTTTCGAACCACGACACCAGTTCGCATTGATTGGTGCACTTTCGATATTTTGTATCGCTGAATTTTATTCTATTCGTCGCTGCTTTCTCTTCTCCCGATTCTTCGTTTAAACGTTTATTTGTTCATGTTTGGTTTTAACACTTAGCCGACCGCGCGCGCCAAAGTGAACACTACGATTTCCACCGGGCTCGGGGCAAGGCAACTCAAACAATTTCGTTAAACGATTTCACCTATCGTTTATACAAAATATAAAATTAAAAATATATACTAATTTATTTTATTTTTTTATTTAAAGCTATATTATAATGAGATCAAAAATATAACCTTATCCTAAGTAACTTCTAATAACAGAGAAAGATAAACATGTCGCTAAAGTCAAAGTGGGAGATCTCCCCGATCGGTCGGGCACCGACTAACTTTAAGATGGGAAGATCTCCAGATCGGTCGGCAAAGTGTTAGGCATTCAACAACAATCTACATATAACCCCCAGATCACCGAGGTATTTTCATTTTTATGTTTAAAGTTTAAGGGCACGTTTGAATTATTTTCTCAATAAAGTTTATCTTATGTATTAAGATTCTTTTGTTTTACTAACGTGCACTTCAGACATATTTTATTGTATTACTTCCGAAAAGGCAGGAACGCATCGCAAGTACAAAAGAAGTTATGTGCCGTATATGGAAATCGAGCATTAAAAGAAAGTCAGTGTCAAAATTGGTTTGCCAGATTTCATTTTGGTGATTTTTCACTGAAAAATGCTCAACGATGTGACCGTCCAGTTGAAGTCGATGAGATCCATATCAAGGCCATTGACAAAATTAAGTAAATTTTAAATAAATTTTCTATAATTCCATAAAACAGTGTAAATTTTAAAGTTCTCATGTCACACGCTGTCAGCCAGCGCGGTTGACGCGGTCTAAACCGAAAGTCTAGTGTCAGCCATATATGGCTGACGTAGCGCTCAACGTGTTATAAAGGAATTTTGTACATTGAACTTATGCCACAAAACCAAACGAGCAATTCAAACGTGTACGTTCAACAACTCGCCAAACTGAGCGATGCAATTGAAGAAAAGTGACCGGTATTGTCAAATCATAAGTGTGTTGTTTTCCACCATGATAATGCAAAGCCCCACGCGTCTTTGGCCACTCGCCAAAAATTATTGGAACTGGTTTGGGATGTTTTGTCACATCCACCATATAGCCCTGATCTTGCGCCTTCAGACTACCATTTGTTTCGTTCCATGCAGAACCCCTTAAATGGTAAAGTTTTTAATAACGCTGATGATGTCAGATCATATTTAATTCAATTTTTTGATAGCAAAGGTCTGAAATTTTACGAACGTGGAATTTTGACACACTATCTAACTAATTTTGACAGTATCTAACTGAATAAAGTTATATTTTTAAACAAAAATTTTGAAATCGAGTAAAATGAAAACGAAAATCGGTAAAATGTACTTACTTTTTATATTGTTTGCATGATTTTATATCGTAATTTACAAACGTTTTTTATTATATTTTTTGTAACATTATTATATGCAAAACTTAAATTTCATAGTACACATACTTCTATGAATTGTATATTGTTCCTCAGTCAGACCACACCCGAAGTATTGTTCTGCAGTATGGTCTCCATATGATCTCATGCTACAAACTAGAATTCCTGCAATACCAAGTTCTGAGATTAGCTTCACGTGAACTTAATTGTGCTATGTCGCCGTTTGATCGCGATTACACAACGATACAATCTCGCCTCAACTTGCCATCTCTTTGGCATCGTACACTTATGTATAAAGTTATTGTTCGCGTTTAACTTGTTAAGTGGTAGCTTTTCTTCTTCAAACATCTTGTCCCATCTCAGCTTGAATACTAGCAGGATTGCCCTGAGACATCAGTCTTTATTAGGACAATTGTTTCATAGAACTAATTATTACCAATCCAACTGTTTGAATAGCAATTTCATTGCAGCAAGTAAATTATGCGGATCACTGAACTTTCTTTGCGCACTTTCAAAATTTAACTGTAACGCCTCACAACTGTTACCATCCCATGATGGTTCTACATAAGTTCTATATAATTTCTGTACGATCATTGCATAATTTTTAATATTTTCAGCACACTGAATGGTTTACGACGCGAATATGTAAATAAATTCTAAATCAAATCTTTGATGTTTACCACAAATTTAATGTAAATTAAACACTTTATGGATTAACCCTTTCGCCTTCGAAGAATGACCATTTATATACGAAGAGCGTATATATTCGTTCATACCGTATTGTATATACTTTTATTTCATACTTTACATAAGATACTTTTATTAATCAAGAAACAGTTGACTATAATATTTACAAGACTAGATTATGATTATAAACTTCTATATTTTAGAAAGTAAAGTGGTATTACTAAATATAATAAATATCATTGCAAAATTTAGAGGACAAGAAACGTCTTTTACTTTGTAGTATTTCGTATCTCAGTGTCAACTACTCAGTAATGCGTTTCGTAGCGAAAGGGTTAATGAAAATATATTTGGAAGCATATCTGGAGGATTTGCTTTCTTCTTAGACCGCTGCCTTCGTTCTCTTTACCACTTTCCGCAAAACAGCTGAATTCGCTGTGACTACAGTTCTTTAGAAACTCAATGTAAAACACTTGTTCTCATTTTGCTCGTTGACTTCTCGATCGACAATTATCACAAACTGAATCATATTCGCAGTACCGCAAGAACAGCGGTAATCCAGTCTTCACCTTCCGCTCGATCTGCATAAAATCAGTCATATTATCGATACCAAACTATTTCAGTCGGCGTCAACAAAAAGCATTATCTCCGGGACCGACCGGCTCCGGCATGACATAACTTTTCCAGTTTAGTTCCGTTCGATGCTTTTTGCCGGCGTTTTCTTATTCTCATGTCTGTCGAAGGAAAACAGGGTTACGTCACACGAACCGCGCGCGGCAAAAGCGCGGAAAGATGAATGGACACGTCTTCCCACTGCTGGCATTAATTATTTATTACCTTGATTCCCGTTACTCTGTTTCCGTAACGCGTGCACCGGTATTACTCGGTAATTATAGTACCGAAAGGCCGATATTTATTGTTCGATACGGGCGCGGAATTGCTCGGGCGATTTCCGATCCCAGAACCGAAGCTGTCACCCGAATGATTCACGTTCTCGTGACGTATGACGGGACTGGAAAAATGGAAACGTTTGAAAGATCGACGTGGGCGCGGACCGGCGATCATTATCGTCGTCGGATCGAAACGGATCGCCGGATTCGCTTCTCGGACGATTGCCATGAGACAAGCGACGCGCGTACCCACTTTTATCCTCCCGGCGTCTGTTTTTCTCGTGCCGTTTAATTACTGTGATTTAACATTATCTGCATGCTGTGAAGCAACAATGTGCAACTTATTTCTGGACGCTCCTTGGTTCTTTGTAAGCGTCGTTGCTCAATGTCACAAGTTTTTCTCAAGTTCCTTAGTGTTTCTCCTGCAAACGTTGCCGTCTTATTTTTTACATTTGGTGCGGTAAAATTAAATGAAAGCAGGAAACATATTCAGACACATATAGCAACGAATGCATAAAATCCAAAGTCTAGTAATAAACTTCCTGGAAGAATAAAACGGGATAATGATCACATTACGAAATTGATTAAAAAAGTGCAGATCTTTTCAGATCGGAATTATAAATGAGACTCGTGAATAATACTTTATATTAAGAGACAATTATTAATCGGCCAGCCATACAATCAACCCAGACAATAGTTACATCACGTGAGCATTCAACGCTGTCAGAAACGTTCGGGTGCAAAACGTTGCTCATTTCTGTAGTTGCTGGTGTAGGCGAATCTTAAGAATCACGGCCGTTTAATGTCCACCGACCTTGTCGCCCCCGTCATTTGTACCACTTGGGCTTCTTACCTAACCGCAATTATTTCACCTGGTGAATCTGGATTCGCGTTTGTGCGTGCCGGCTAAACGGTGCACTTTATGCAAAGCGCAGGCCTCGGCCGGCGTATTTTTAACGCGGTGACGACGGAACCATCTTAATGCTACCTAAACGAGAGGACGAACGAAAAGTGAGCTGGCTGCGGCTTTTTGGCGACTTAACATTGACACGAAAGACGCGAAGCATTCGCAAAAATTCTCTTCGAAGCATTTTCAAAGTAAACATCCCGTTAAATTGCACTGAAAACTTTATACAACACCATCAAAAACTATATTGTTTTCTTTGGAAAAAAAAAGAGTTCAGAGGATCGTTCAACGTAACAATCATACCTGTGTAATTAGTAAAGATAAAGCACTCTTTTCCTTGAAAATTCCTCCTTTTCCTTTAGCACGTTTGCTACCTACTTGCGGCGATCATGATTTTGTAGCAACGTAGTAAAAATCGAATTAACTCTGCACCCATATTTAGTTTAAATTATAAATAGAATACGGATCTCCGTGCGAAATAAAAATTATATTCGTGAGTTGTAGCAAACATAACATAAATAGGATTTTCTTTCTTCCTTTAATAATTCCAATAGAACAATGCGTGTAACACGTGTACTTAAATTCGATAAATGTTTTCGTTTTCTAAAATTTCACCATTTTGTTTCAATTGCATGCAATCCGCAATCTACTTATAAACTTTGCACGATGTCCTACTACGTACGACTTTTCCGAAACAATAATTCTTTGGGTATCTCAAAATAGGATACTTGAAATTTTATCAGAAAGTTAGAGGCAACGGGCCCAAGCCAATTCCGCACATTTCACAATTCTCGTTGAATCGAATTTCGGTGAATTTTAATGGTGAAGCGTCGAATGCGTTATAAACGTTGTCTAAAGTATTTAGAATCTGTGCATCTTTAATCTGTTATCGGATTAAACCCTTGATAAGCAACACCTCGAATTAAATCGCCGAAGAAGACGAGGTCGAAGAGGAACGGTTTACGGATAAAGTAATCAACGCACGAAATCCTGCGGATTCGTCTGAATTTCATCGAGCAGCATAATCGGCCGTGCACATTTCCATCAAACAAGCAGTGCACGCTTTCGATCGTTGCCGGAATCGCGTGAAATTACCGGGGCTGCGGGTTCAGAATAGAAATCATCGATCGGAGTGCATCGGAATGCAGCGATGCGCTCGCAGTAAACTCGTAGGGAAGACGAGGGAGGGAGGGAGGAAGGAAGGATCGTCCTACCGAATGGACGTTTCGCAACCTTCGCAAGGAAACTTCGGAATCGATTTTCCTGCGGTGGGAACGCGGTGGGTCACCCGCGAGTGCGTAAGGATCAATCGGAAGGGGTGCCCCGATTAGCATAAACGTTTGCGTGCCGGCGTTGCCGCCTGTTGCTCCACATTCCGTAGCGCGCCCGTAACACAAGCAAGGTCCCCTTTGTCAAGGATGAAAAATTCCTGGCCGACCGTCACATACCGGTCCCTAATTGGCGACAATGTTCTCCCGGTCTAGGAGAGAAATCGCTGGGACCAATTAAAGACCAGGGAAAATCCCTAATGAGTGCTGAATCGATCGGATCGACGCCGGTTTTTCCCATCCTACGGTGAACTCCCAGAGTAATCTCGGTGGTAGCACGCCCAACGTCGACTTTTCCTATGGGAGAATAATGGCAGTGAGTGATCCGTGGACGTGCTACACGAGCTTGTCCGCTTGGTCAGAGTTTACCGTGCCCATTGTGTGGGAAATGGGATACTTCTCGATTGGTTTGCCTCCATCGCGTAAACTCTGATGATTTCCTGGTGGGTGGAATGGTTTTGTTAATCGTGTCGTTTCGAAAGTCGAGGATTATATAGTAGATTAAAGTAAAGGAACAAGATCCTTTGTATTTCCGATCATATCTGTATAATATCTAATATCGCATCTATTCAAAATAATAGTAAATTTTGTATTAATGTATATGGGTAAAAAAAGAACAAATAAAATAAAGCGTATTGATAGAAGCATGCATAGACAATGTAAGAAATAGTGTGTATTAAATATAATAAATATATAGTAGACACAATAAATATGTATAGTACGGGAAATTGAATGGATGAAGATTATCGGACATAAAAATCATACCGTTGTTAAAATAAGGATACAAAAAGAGAGATATGTTTCTATCATATTGACATAGTTTATTTGTTTTCCCAATCAGGCTTCCTAACAAATGAACAAGACAGAAGATTTTCATCTTCTGTGAAATAGAAAGACTTCTTAACCATGTCCAATAAGAAAATCGAGTCTGGATGGGATAACAGGCCTGAGCTCCTATAATTCCTATCCTTGTCGACTCTCTCTCTCTCTCTCTGGAAAACTTGAGCCCGCATTACTGATTTGCAGATTATTTATATGCCCATTGGGAGGTCCACCGGTAAATAGCTTATTCTCGATAATCGAATCGACGATAGATTAACGAGTCAAGCGAAACACGTAAATACTGCTTGCGAACTGATGATAAATCTATACTACGAATTCTGTAAACAGCATCGTAAATTTGACACGCGTCTAAGAAGACGTGCTCTGATCTGTAATTATGCGCAATTTTAGTTTCAATAAGAGTCTACCAAAGTATGATTACCTCGGCTCGCAAAGCGATTCGGTGAAAACGTGTCGTGGGGTTTCATGAATGCGAGTAATCGCGTCCGGCGAAAAAAGAAATCGTCCGAGGAATGGAATCCCCTATGGTGATTTCGACGCCATTCACGAATTCACGGAGCATGGAGTCCAGACTCTACCGCGTTCTAATAGCGCATCGACCGATTCTTACGTAATTGGAAAGCGTGCCGGGATTTTCATGTGTGTTATAAAACTGCATTAATAGAGCGGTAATTAAAACGTTGATGCTCACTGAACAAGCTAAGTACTCGGAAATTAGCGCAATAAGCTCGGCCAGCTGCTCTTCGACAGTCTATTTTTTAAAAAAGTATATCAAAAGCTAACTTATCTTCCCGCTCGATCCACGAAGCACGCTACAACTAACTTGTATCATGTTGCTATATCGAAGTAACGGGAATGCATTCGCTCGGATTTTTGCGATTTTAGTGCACATTCCATGTAAATGTATCTTTAGAATCTCAAGAAACGAGAATTATGAGATTCGCCAGTTGATAAATTTTCAAATTTCTAGATAAATTTGTAAAAATTGGTTTCATTAACCTCTCTAGTTTCATTCTTGTAGTCAGGTAGGTGCACAAAATGCGTGTCGGAATTTTCGTCTCTGTTCAAACATTTTGTCCTAAATCGAAATAATAACCAAAAATCGAATAAAACTGGCTACTCCCTATGAATAATTTTGATTGAAATCCTTCAAATATCTTCGCAGTCATTATCGTCGTCACAAGTGCGTAAAATCTCTATCGATTCTTACGCGAGACATTGGGGCGGTGAAGGTGTTTCGATTCGACGGAGAAAAGGCGGCCAAGATGGAGCCATTGTCATAAACGTGTTATTGCGGAGAGATCGAATTTTTTCGCGTCAGACTACCGATTGCGATCGAGCCGAGGCAAGTTCGACTTTTTGCTCCAGTCACTGTCTCACGAGTAAAGGCGGTGTGCTGCACGTGACCAAGGTGCACGCGTGACACGTGCACGCATGCCAGACCCCAGCAAACTGTTGTCAGTGGGTCTGGCCGCGGCCAGAGGCGAGGAAAAGTTAGAAAAGGTTTTGCGAAACACCGGCGGAATTGCTTTTAGCACCGGCCTCAGCGCTCTGTGTTCTCGGGGTGGTGTATTGTTTGACCTTGGTCGGCACAGACCGCCCGGTAAAAGTCTCTGTATGTCGAAAGAGTCACGGGGACAGTCGCGCGGCGTTCTCATATTTACCGTTGCCGCAATTAGAATGATATTACACTGCTGGAATTTCAGGACAACGGAAAATTTCAGTTATTACCTGCGCGATTTGCGTAATTCGATGAATTTGAGACGCCCTGCAGGAAACGTCGGAGAACGCTATCGGTGGACACTAATTTTGTGAATTTTGATTTGCCCCGATTGCAGAATACGCACAAATATTTGTTAAGTGAAATACCTATTCGAATACCTTCTCTTAATCCCTTACGTTATTATAACGAGCCAGACTCGCGATGAAGATTTCATACATACTTGCCTAACACTAAATCTACCAGAAATAAAATTGATAAAATTATAAAGAATTTTTTATACGAAATGGTTGAATAAGTTTCTTAATTCAACTCACTGTTATATATTTCTTCTAAATCGAATGAAATTTTATATTCTCTCGTTATCGACATCTGGGAACATCCGGAACTGGAGGCGTACATGGAATAAAAATTGTCTCACTCTTCTCTTTGTGTGCTTTCGTCAGCTAGGGATGGTATCTTTCTTCGTCTTTCTATTATTTTTTCTTTGCTGAGAGCCTGATTTTGAACTTAGGGTAAACGAGTATTGTTGTTCTTATGTTGCAGAAAATTTGACACCGTCGGAATTGAAGAAATTGAGAAACAAACAGAGGAAACAACGCAGAAAGGCTGAACTGGAGCGGCAACAGGCTGCCCAGGCTCAAGAGAAGAGGGAGCAGCACAATAAATCGCGACAGCAAACTGATTCTGATCTCGAGCAACCCACATTGGACGAACTTATACCAGAAAAATTGGAAAGGGTGTGTATCACTATAACAGTTACTTCGTTAACAGAAGGTAGATGAAATTGTGACAAATTTTTTGTTCTTGTTCAAACGTGAAAGCGATTGGCCTAGACATTAGTCTTTCTTCTTACACTCGCATAACGAGATCGTTAAACTTCGTCGTATACTTGCCTGTACAATCGAGACATTCTGTAAATGTAAAAAGATTGCAATTTATGGATCATGTGCTGAACAATTGAAGCAAGACCTGAAAGTGATCGTTGCTTATAGGTTGAGGATCCTCTGGAGCAGGCGATCAAGTTCCTGCAACCTCTTCAAGATTTGGCTGCGGATAGAATAGAGACGCATCTAATGGCATTCGAAATCTACATTCGCAAAGGTATGCAAGCATTCAAAAATGCTTACTTCAAGCATCTTACTATAATCAATAATTACTTGTTATTTGGCTGTCGTGCTGTTCGTCGAATGACTTTCAAAACACACTCTTGAATAACCTTCAAGTTGTAGTATTCGACTTATACGCTTCCACCTATAACAGGACAATGGCACCAGGAGCCAAGCAAGTTCCATCTAAGATGCATTTATTCTACCACCTAGATATTGAAGAGAACTGTTTTAAATAATCCACTCTGTATACCGTAGTCTTATAGCTACAGCCTCATTGCTGTACGACTTAAACGGATGACCATTAGTCTTTCGACACCCTGTCCAGTTGACGTCTTAATAACAGCGTACGCACAATGCCCAGAAAAGAACCGAGGCTGAACGGTGGCTAATTGAAACGCGTTGCGTTGTTGTTTTTCCAGGTCGCACGTTGCTGATGCTGAAGTCGATAAAACGCGCTCACGGTCTGGACCCGAACAATCCGGAACTGCACACGTGTCTGGTGCGTTTCATCCTGCACACCAGCCGTACACCGTTACAGGGTGCAGTCGGAGAGGTTGTGCACCACCAGACCTCAGGCATCTACGGCAACTCTACGGCAGGCCAGTTGAATGCGGAGTTCCTGAAGAGGAATCCGACGTCACTTCCGCACCTGCTTCAAGGCTCAAAGATGATGTATGTCCTGGACCCGTTGGCCCAAATGAAAGCTCTAATTCAGGTGACGAATATCGACAACCTAGAGGGCGTGACAATACCGACCTGTACGAAAGTACTCGAATCGTTACGTGCTGGTGACTTCGGCGACTGCGAGAACACGATAGCCGATTACATGACCAAATGCCATGAGCGTTTCCCGTATGCAACCGCCTTTTGGCCGGAGACCAAGGCGACCGCCAACCATCAGGAGAAAGAGAACTCAATCAAGAACTGATCCAGGTACGCGCGCGTCAGCGTCGCTGAATTAGTCCGTAGTATAAGGCGACGGAAGAGGGAGGAGAGAGAGAAAGAGAAAGATGACAGAGTACAGCCGGAAGATAACGATGATGAAGAGGAGAACGAAAATGAGGAGGTGGAGGATGGTGTCTGTGCAAAGCATCTCTGACCGCTACCTTTGGGTAATACGGAAATCACAAGAAAGACGATGGGAAGACACGCTGACGAAGGGAATGGAATAGCTGAAGAACTGAAGCGAAAAAGAAAAGAGAGAGAGAGAAGACATAGTGAATGAAGGGGAAAAGTATCGCAAACAAATTGGCGGATATTCATTTACGAGATAGAGTCACATGTATTATACACGGAACTGTTCCTGGAGGGTTTCATGTTGTGTGAAAACAGTGCTGGGACAGTGCTGGATAAACAATCTTTAATAAATTATACAACACGACGAGCCGCGCTTACACGCGCGACTCCAAGGCCGTGATCCCAAATTTTAGGTGGACGAACAACCGCGGGCAACCAGAGGGGGATGGCTAGTAGCTAAATAATAATTAACGATCGGGACAGATTAACGAACGCCGCGATCCAACGGTGAAGAGATAACGGGAGCTGGATCGAGGACATTCTGTGTGACGTTCAGTGAAGAGGAATTATCTTCTTTTTCGGATATCACGGTCGGCTGCTGAGGGGATCGGAAAAAAACGCGCGTTCGGGGGCTAGTACCGGGGGTGCAGTGTATAAAATATAAATGACGTGCGAAAACTAACACATTGGTACAAAATATAAGACTTGTATACATTCATACGCGCGTGCGCTCTAGGAGATATTTCTACTCGATGTTAAGGTGTACTATTTTCAGCGATGTCTACAGAATACACTCTACTGTGTAGAGTCTGGAAACGAGACGATCATCGAGCATCCAATTATTGTATTGTACCACACGCATGTTCGTCGCTACATTCGAATAGACTTTGTTCCAAGTCGCATACTAACTTCTAGTTCACTTCAGTCGCAAGACTATACTGTTTGAAGCTTTTCGGGGAAGTAAGGACAGATTGACACACACTGTTGTCGCTTATTTCCTGCAATGACTGAATTACAGATGTCTTGCATTCATGAGCCAAATGAATTTTGAAAGAATTATAAATTGTAATTTATAAAGATTGTTAAAGAAAGAAAGAAAGACATTTTTTGAAAGCAGTCGTATCAACAATATCTTATAAATCGAAACATTGTCTTATCAGTAAATGAACGTTTCAATCACTTTGTAAGATTGTGATTTTATATATATATAAAATCGTAATTATATATATAATGATTATAGTTATAATTTGGAACACTCAAATTTGTTCTTAAAATTTTGACTTTTTAAGTTGCACCTCTGGATTGCAGAAAATGAGCGATGTATGAAACAGACACACAGCCACACACATACAAGTACATAACAGGTATACTTTATTCCTGTGTTTCAAACCAGGGTAATAATCTACGTTCTGATTGGAGCCCTGATTTATTCCATCGAAAACAGTCAATAAACGGGAGTAGTGTCCATTTCGCAAAAGTCTGTGAAAGTTACTATAAGAACAATAAGCTGCGTATTGTGTACGCAATTTACCAAAGTATATCATAAATCGAGAAACAATAAGTATCGAATAGCAGAACGATGGAAATATAAAAGAGAAACAGAGAACAACGGGAAGAAGAAGAATTGCCGTGCATCTGTACGCGAACGGATTACAGAGATTTTAAATAAAATAATAACGTTGGAAGTCTACCGGCACACCAGCCGAGAACCGATCTTATGATTACCTCATTTAGTTTTGTTTCATTCTTTTTCGTCTCTCTTTCCTTTTCAAAATATTACCGACGCAAAATATATTTATTAGCTGCGTGAATTTCCTCTCGAGCGAACAGAAGAAAATTCAGCAAAATGCAGATACTACAAATTAGTGATAATATTTGTACATACTTTCAGCTACTACCTTTAACAATACATATAAATATATATACAATCACATTATATGTACACATCTCCTGCCTTACTTAAGTCATAGAAATGTATCATTTTCTGCGATCGATTGATCTTGAACTCCGATTAATATTAATTGATATTGGTTAGCGAACGAAAACAAAACCACACAAAATATGAGAGAAAGAATCGCTCGAAGCGGACTCGCGACGGTAATCATAAACAGATAATTGCATCGAGTGACATCCATGGTAATGTATACTCACCGATATTTGAATCACCCACGCGAATCTGCGCGCTTTCCAGGCGGGAAATTTAAACGATGGAATAATCTACAATAATTACAACCAGAGCAAAACTGACTGGTGGGCCGAATATCTTCTGTAAATTCATGGAATGTTTCTCAGGGCTACCCTAGTAAGTTATCGTAAACGATACCGTAGATGACCAGCATTGTCCAATACTTCTTTCTAAATCCGTTAAACAATAGATAGCTCTTGTAAATTTTTATGTATACATCATTCCCCACTGTCATACTCAACTGTAGGAGAAATTCATCTTCTCGGAAGAAATACTTTCTCCATTAAAATAAAATTTCTAGAAAACTGAGAATCTAGAAAATGTAAAAGAATTAAAAATCGGTTTATTCGAAAGCAAAAGTTAAGATTCGTTGAACAGTGTAATTAGTTATTTCGATGTTGATTTACAATATACAATCGGCCTGTGGGTAATGTGCTAATTCATCTTTGCCAAAGGTATCAAACGATTTGATACCTTTGATCGTATAAACGCCGTCGTTTCGCCATGCATCTACTGAAGTGTTAACGAATTTTTAACGTTGCTTTTCTTTTGATACGTTTTCTACAAGTACGCTTGGACACTTAGCAAAGCTATTGCCTTTCGAAGCAGACTGCAAATTGAACAGGTACATTAGACGCTCCAATCTTTACCGGGGGTTGTTATTTGCAATTTAAAGAATTTCTATCGCGCTAATAACGATAATGCGAAAAAATCTTTGGGAAAATAAACAATACCAACCAAAAGGATGGTATATTTTATACCGATCTTAGTCGGATTCAGTTCATATTAGCCTTCAAGACCTTAGTTTTTGATCCAAGGATCAAGACAAATAAGATTACCTTGGTCCGCATCCTCTTCCATCTCCTCATGTAAATGAATTCATCATATAGATTCCGTATAATAGTTCTGTAATGTATACGATTAACGACTAAGATGATACGTTACTCTAAAGAGACTTAAAATGGGAGAAGCTGATGTTTTTACAAACCACAAGTTCGATAATTTCTTATTTTTAGTCATTTTATTAGAACATCACTGCCATTTGCGGTAAGCAATTATCATTTAGTTTAGACGATTCACTCGAAAATGTCAACCCATTCGAAACTAAACGAGACTTATGGTCGTATGCTATTGTGTAAGTGTTAATATCTGTATATTTAAGATTGCACACGCACCTTCATTGCATTATATATTTTACTATATGATGAATTCAATATATAAATATAAATAATTACTTTCTTTATGTAATTGTCCTCATTATAGTTGTGACTACGAACATAAATGAAGTAATATTTTACAGACAGAAACTGGAATATGTATAGTATGTACATAAACGTATTATTATTACCATATATATCAAAAAATATGTTCAATTTCTCTTTGTTGTTACATTAATAACGAGTCAACATGAAAAATATATCACGTATCACCCGACGCCCTTCCTTCCGTCGTTTCATGGAGAAGAATTAAATGATGAATACTTGTTACGTACTTCCATCATGCCATACTTTATTGTATCAGTGTTTACACCTGTACAGGAAATGATTTGCAACTCAGTTGCAGACAATATTACCTTAAAAGTATCATATAGTATCTTTGTATTATCGCTAAAAATTCTCTCGCCTTCTGTACATTGTTTTATTTATTTTCTATAAACCTCATGTGGTTAATGTTAAAGGTGAAAAAAAATTGGACAAAATGAAGTATTTTTTATTTCCGTGAACACCTGAACCCAATAGAACGTTTCACATAAATTGGTAACTCATTCTTCAAACGCGTCAGCGTCCAGCAGTGCCGTAAAAACAGTTTTGTTGATATTAAAAGTAGAAATTCTTTGAGACATAAAACCATTGCCACATTAATAATTCTAATCTATATTTTAAATCTGCAAAGTATCAAGAACAAATCAAATAAACTGTGAGTATTGCATACCGACACTTCAAGGCCAATGTTTATATTACTATATGAAAAAATAACATTCACATGTTTCAAAAATGATTTTAAATTTTTTATACGCGTTAGTTATGGAATACGGATGCAGAAATTATTTTTTTGCATTTCTATATTATCCATGTTGTACTTACTTTACTTATTGTCCTTCTCCGAAGTGAGGGATAACTGAGAAGTTTTACTACTTAATACTGACATTTGCGAATCGATATTTTTAAAATCAACCACTATCCTATCGTTTTTTGGAGTGTATTGTCTGAAACGAAATATCATAAATTTCAAAAACTTTGAAGAATATGATTTTATTAAATTTAACTCTGCAATAGTACACTTGATAAATAATATATAACGACTATTATATTAAGCGTTCTCTTTTCATAATTCTTTTATTCGAAAAATATTTGCTTCCTTTAGATTTGTGTGCCATTGCAGGATTAATCAATACGAATATAAAAAATACAATATTACAAATACATTCAATGGCCATACAAATAAAGTCCATGTTATTCCTTTAAACATAAATAAATAAAAATAACTGACATGATAAATATACCTATATAGAACACCTGTTGCATCGAACAATCTTTTAGAAGCTATTGTGCCATTAGCTTTAGCATGTTTATCTGACATGTACACAATACTTTTGATTCCTGACTGTATAATTATTTTAGCACATTCGTTGCAAGGGAACAAAGTAGTATAAATGGTACAATCTTTAACACTGCTGGAGTTTTTGTTCAAAATAGCATTAAGTTCTGCATGACATACTATAAATAATACATTATAAACATAAACATATATTAACAAATAGAATAAACAAATTTTATAACTGAAATTCAATCACATTTCAAATTAAGAAAAATATACCTCTTCCCCTTATGATTTAACTTACCATAAGGATATTTAGTTTCTAAATAGTTTTCGGAGTTTTTAGACCAGGGAAAATCATCGTCGCTGCATCCGGTTGGCATTCCATTGTATCCAACACCAACAATTTTTTTTTCGTTATTAACTACACATGCACCAACCTGAGTAGAAGGATCTTTACTTCGTTTCGCAGCTAGAAACGCTACCGCCATGAAATACTCCTCCCATTCGATGTAGTTCGTTCGCTTACTGCAGACATTGCTTGAAAAAAAAAATTAAAAATATTCACTTCTTTTGAATGAAAATTGCGTTTACTAAATGTTGATGCTATAATCGACGTACTGGTTACTCATAGTCTTTGTGATAGTACTATTTTCTGTCATGTTTTTTTCGTATCTACGATGACAAACTTTTCATATCAATGGACACTAGTTGAATGGAAATTATTTGTGTTGAGAATAGTAGCTCCTCTTGTTGCGAAGTCAGAAAACGCTCTTTAGGAATAATGCAGCACCAATTAGTACGTGGCAAAATGCTGAAACAGGTATTACTGAAACTAGCCAAGTAGTGGAGTCCCTGGTGGCGTAATTTGGAACCAATAGTATAAATGGCTGAATATGGTGAAGATTGTTTTTGACTAGAAATAAAAAATGTACTCAACAATGTTTCAATTCTTTGTATACAGCTCTACTCTCATCCGAAAGACCAATTTAAAAATAGAAATATTAGGTAAGAGATTTTGTTAATTTTTCTTTGTGGTATTTCTGACTGTGTCGATAAGTCGATTGTTTTAGCACAGAAAGCTTATCTTAATAAGTTTAGAGTCTATACATCTTCAGTCTGTGGTTGAAGCTGAAGTAAGTTCAAGTACTCAAAGAAGCACTCGTTAGGTTTCTGGTTGTATTGACATATAAAGTTAAGTATCCTATGTGGAATATTAGTCTTACGTTATAGAAACATACTGATGTTATATAATTTTGTAAAATATATAAAATGGAGAGTGCCGCTGCGTCCGTTCTAAAGCGGGCAGTAGAAATGGATAGGAATGAACAGTACACAATGGCTTTAGTACTTTACCAAGAAGGTGTTCAAATTCTGCTTGATACTATGAAAGGTATATATTTTGCTTATATGTTTTATTTGCTTATATTTCAATATCTTTGATAAAGGAGTCTAAAAATTAATCTTGTATATGTATCATTTCCCTATTACTGCTTCTCTGACATCAAATCTATTTCTACTTTATTCTTTTATATTGCTTCTTTGTCTCAAGTATATGGATTAATTGAAGAATTAGTAATAAAACAATGCAGAGACAAAGGATGGAGTTAGCAAGAAACATTTTGGTATGAAGGCATCAGAATACTTAGATAGAGCAGAAAAATTGAAGACCTTGATTGACAACAAGAAAGCAGCTGGAACCTACCGAGAATTGACTAAAATTGAAAGTGGCAGTATAGGTCATGGTTATGATTCTGTATTTGGCAGATTCTTAGATGCAACTGTACAATACATTCTTATTGAAGATCCATATATAAGAGCATTTCATCAGGTACCGTTTTATAAAAGTTTCATTTCATTTAATTAACTCTAAGAGTCATACTAAGATTAGATTAGATATTGACATTAGAAAACATTATTAAGTTTGAAGGAACAAATATGACCGTTATATGTATAAGATAAATTTGTCTCAAGATCATCATTTTCTAAAATTTTAAAGTTGTTGACAATTCCTTAAATTAAACTATTTAATATTATAACATAAACAAGATTCATTGAGTGCTTGAATTAGTTAGGATGTCTAGTACATTTATTTTTATTAGCCAAGGTCGCACATGGATTATCATACCATTGTTTATAAAAGTTATCCTGGTTTTAAACATTAGGTGACGCTAATAAAAGTATACACTTAAGTTTAAACAAACATTGATGACCTTGAAATCTTGAAAACTATGACATTGAAACAAATATTTGTAAACTATTTACCTTTTCGAAATATTTGCCTTTTCGAATTTAATCGCATTCTCCTCTGATAATTTAGTTGTAATGTCAGTACTCAATCTGACATTTAAGGCAGCCTACTCCATAGTCAAAAGGTTGATACATTTAATAATTTTACTAATAACAAATACAAATTATTTTCAGTGCCAAAATCTGGTGAGATTTTGTGAATTGGCTGCAAGAAAATGTCATGCACTATCCAAAATACGTTTGGTTACTACTCTTGATGCAGATGACAAAAAGAACCAAATAGCAAGATTAGAAGAATTGAAGACAAGTTTATCCTCTTGTCTCATCGTCTTCGAAATTGAATACTCTAATACTTTGCATGATAGACAGATAACGTAAGTATCTTTGTATATTTCTTTATTAACATTAGTTACATTCTATTGTCATTTTAATTTTCTTTCAGACTTAGCAACGGTTGGATAATTAAAATAGGACGAGGTTTAGATTACTTTAGAGCTCCAGAAGGAAAGTTCGTATTAGGAGCTTGCGACCTCGAACTAAGACCATGTTTAGAAACAACAATTGACATATTTCATAAAAGTGATGTAACAATGCTGTGACATAGAAAATTACAGACGAATTATATACAAGAAGAATTATTGCATTGTGATCATTTTACAGCATTTGTTGATAAACAAGTTTATGAAAATTTTATTACATGCTGACTTTTATTTACAATTTTATTCCACGAAATATTGTACCTGCAGAGTATAATGAACAACACTTTTTCTAATACAGTATTTTAAGTACTATACGATGTATTTACATGTACATACAATAAAATTAATTTTTTAATAAATATACCTACCACTGTTACACACCTATACATTTAAACACTAAAGTGTTCCTTTTCTACAAGACATTATAAAATTTACATTCTAAAAAGTCTTATATTAAAAAGTTCTAACTGATTTCACTGTAATCGCTAGCTTTTGCAATACCAATCTGTTTTTCGGCTCTTTTGCACGCTCTTCTCAAAGACTTTGTATACCTCAGCAGACCAGCTTCAATCTGCTCTTCATCTTCTATCAAGAGATCATTAGCTTTGTAAGAAGGAAGACAATCAGTGCCGCCGACAGCGACAACCTGCCTGGCAATCTCTGGATCCACGCACAGTCTGGTCAAGGCTGCAGCTGCGGTGATTTCTAAACGTCCATAGGCGTCTTCGAGACCTGGTGGTCTCATTCTGAGAAAAGAGACCAGTGCAATGGATGCCCTGGCTTCTGCTAAGTGGGCTCTTGCTTCAGGGATGCGCGCTAACTCGCTGATAAGAGCCGCAACTTGCTCCATCAACCAGACATTACTGCCAGTTGATTTTTTTACGCTCTTCAGTAACTTCTTCACAGAATCGTGCTTTAATATTACAGTAGCACAAGTTTTAGACTTGGATAGATGATTGAACGCGGCTGCTCCGAGCAACAACGTTTGACTACAACTAGTGCTCTCGACTAAACGATTCAAAGAAGTTATTAGACTCCTTGCAAAAGGTTCCAGATCAGGCAGACCCAAAGCATTCACCCATGGAGCTGTTATCTGTACCACCAGAGCTGTGGCTTCCATTTTCTCTTTTTCTGAAGAAGCCGTCGCAGCTAACAAGTCTGTCAATATTTCTGGACCACCGTCCTTGACAAATTGACTAATTGCAACAGCGGAGCTACAGACACTCGCCAACGCGCGTAAAGAGGCTGCCACAAAGTCGCTAGATGTCTTTGCAGCTGTGATTAAGGATGTTAGAAGGGCTCTGATGCCCGAACATCTGGCGATACTGTTCCCTGCTCTTGGTCCTGCTAATCCCAACGCTGTCAATGCTGCCAGAGCACCTCTAGCTACCGTTGTGTCATCTTTTGGCGCCTCTTCTAGTCCTCTGACTATTTTCTAGAAAAATATATTGATTTTAGAATGAAAGCATAATTAAAATAATCAAATAATAGTATTTTTAAGAGGAGTACTGTTGCATACCTCGATGTAAAAGTCCAGTCGCGTGTCCAAAGCACTATCTACATAGTTTTTGAGACCCTCGAGTTGTGCTAGAATCTCCTTCAAACTATTTTGACGAATTCTGCGAGATTGAGGTGCTCCTAATTCTGACAAAATAGAGAATGCATCGTTTTCAATAGCTCGCAGAAGTTCTTTCTCGGATCGACCAGCTTCCAGATGAGCCACTTTGCTAAAAAAAAAGATGTTATCTATATTCGAAGTTTTTTTTCGTGAATTGTTTACTGATATCTAATAAATGTACATACTCGAATATGTGCTGATAGTGACGATCGAACTGGTCGGCCCTGACGAGCAATTTATTCGCAGCTGCAGTGGCCAAGGACGCGAGCATCTTCAAGTCCTTCAACTCATCTTTCTCTGACAGAAACTGATGAGCCTTTCTTCGGGGCAATGGTTTACTCTGAAGAGTGTTTATGCACTCATTCTCAATATCCATCACAAGATCCTCAAGCCACTTTCTCACAGAGGACGATTGTCTGTAGCTTCTGGATTGTAGAAAATACTTCGAGGATGTCTCAGTGTCACAACTGGTCCCTACCACCGATGTCCTTGGCTCCACTGCATCTTCGGGTGGCTCAGTTGTATATAGAAAATCGCCTAAGCACTCGTCTTCCACGGATACAGACGGGGCGATTCCTGACGCGTCTACTTGGTCCTCTTCCACTCTAAAAACGAAATGCTTCTTCGTTAATTATGGCACAAGAAAGAAATATCATAATCACAGTTGACTCTGTGAATTTAAAGTATCGCCTGAGCTATCACTGTTGAAGCAATGCACGGTATTATAAATAAAAGTCCGCTCCATTTTAACATCGGCAAATACCATTGCGTAAGATCAACATACTTGGGAAAGCAAACAATTTCTTCAACGCTGGAAGTATGCGATTATTTCATGACGTATCAGTATTTGCTCCACTTGCTCGGGAAATTCAATTACGACATCGAAGACCGACGACTAAACTCAAGATACAAATAGTTCACTTCTACCCTATTTACGTATTCTAAATTTACTGAAAATGAATCGATGTGTTTGGTAAAATTCAGTAACACAAAGCTACTCATTTTTTGTTCGAGGACTGTCAGAAAACAAATTACGTTACAAACTAGACATTAAGTGTCAACTTTACTTGAACATTTTTCTGCCTAATGTATCGATTAAGGTTTTGAGAAACCGGTTTGCGTGTGAAATTCGACAACCGGTTTTTAAATTTGAAAAACTTGACGAAAACGTTGAAGATTGCAAAAGTTCTCCACTAATAATAGTAGCTGCTTTAAATTCTCATCGATTTTAAATTTTATAATTTTCTGATAATATGTTCACATTTTAAATACATGATCTTCTGTATGTTATAATTCAACTTAACAGTACTAGAAACATTGGGCACATAAAGATTAATCTGAGAACGTAGTCAAAGACAACCGACTTAACTTATCCGAAACTAATAGATCAATACAATCGGAACGATCCATGACTGACAAGAAGTGACGAGCATAGCGATAATCCCTACTCGAATGTTTCTTAATAGCTATGAGAGTGCGGGTTGGGTCATTAAAGGTATCTACGCTACCTGAGTCGTGCCATATCTAGACAGAGGTCTCGACTACTGTCGCCAGGGCATAGTTAAGGCCCAACCACTGTCCAATTCGAATCTGCATAACCAGGTGTTCCCTTTCGCGAACAATGGTGGAAACCGCGGCGAAACTTGCGATACACAGCAAACATACGATGACTAATGATCGGTCACCTCCGGAACCAGAGTCTCGTACTTCACGGACACTGGTGACTAACCGAATCCCATTTCTTTCGCCTAAGCCAGCACCGGTACGCGATCACCTGCGCAACGATTCACGGTAGCGGCTGAATTCTTGCCGGGTTCGCTGTCGTCTGGGATCTTAGGCCCCGAGGTTGACTCAAACCTCCATCGTTCTTTCATTTACGTATTCCCCGTGTGGCACGTTGCATTGAATCACGTACGGCCGCACGTCTCGATCTACACGGTGCCACAATTTAACCGGCAATGGCCCAAGTCAAAACCGAAAACTCAAAGTTGGTAACTTAAAATTTTAATACAGAAACCTGGATTCCCATTTCTAATGAACTTCTCAATTTGTCGTCGGTAATGATATTCGAAATCAACACCAGTTTCAGGAGCCTCTTTCTCAAGACGTGGCATTTGTCGAATGAATAATGAGGAAAAATCGTAAATGATGTCTACAGTTCATAAATACCTAAAATCCGAAGGCTAGTAATGACATGCCTCGAATCATCTAGCTCCGTTTCAGATGCAAATGCAACATAGCTTATAACTGTTCTTAGGAAAGTATTTTAAATACAATTTCAAAAAACTGTCAAGTTGTCATTCATTTTCTCTGAAGTTCCTGTTTCTAATAGAGTGCAATGTAATCCAGTAAATTCCAACAAAAGAATGAACAAGATGAGAACGAAAGAATGTTTGTTTTACAAAAATGAGTACGAAGAAAAGATTTATCTTTGTGAATTGTCCTGAATGGCTATGATCATGCGGTCGACGCATCGCGGTGTGAGGAACGTAAACGCGTGCCATGTGGCCTTGCCGATCGTGAGAGCTTCTGTTCCGCGGAAATTGAATCATCTTAGTTCAAATCGAACACGCTATAAAAGAGAAAAATTGTTTTCCAATCACGGTAAGAATACGCATCGCATTCATGCTGGTAATAAGCCTCGGTGATGCTTTTTTGTGCCGTCTGATTGGCTTTCATTTCTCCTAGGCTCGATCTTTGCCCTTCCCAACGAATTTATGCAGGAGAAGGAGATTATTTGTTTCTTTGCACTACGTTTTTTTATTTTCGTATCTTCCAAGAACAAAAACTATTAAGGAGCTTTCTAATGACTGTTTTTAAAAATTGCTTAGTAATTAGCTTGAAGGCAACGGTATGAGCATAACTAATCAGATTATGCGCGTCAGATTAGTTGAAAGAATTTCTTGAATTAAATAAAAGAAATTGTTATCAATGCAGAAATTTGATTAAGCCCATAACTATTGGTTATGTTCGAGTTCGTCTGCCATTGAATAAATGGCTATGCCTCTTGTTCCGAGAATTAGATTCGCATTTGAATGAAATCTTGGCTCGGACACAACCGATCTCTGACGTACTCGATAGAAAACGCATCGCATGTCGATTTGTCGGGGACGGGTATGTAAATCATTTGTCTCCGCAGTAATCGGCAACGTCATTCTAGAATCTAGAATAACCGACTGCTCTGCTTTTGAGGAGCACAATAATTTGTATCATAGATCCTTGGATCGATCGACGTACGTATTAATCAATGTTAATTGACGAGATGCCCCGGAGTTTTCCCGCACGTTCCAATCCCGTTCCAAAGTTATCGTCTATATAACGAGTGCTGAATCTACGATTCCCGAACACGTCACACATAACAATTACTTTATTCACTTCCTTGAATATTAACCGAACGATCTATGTGTGCAAGCTGACTCTGTTCAGTTGCTCCGAAAAAAGTATACGGAAACAAACCATACCGCACTGCAAATTTATTGTTCCAGTGGACAAGAATTACATGCGTGCTTTTCGTCTACTTGATGTGCAAACATACTAAATTTATTGGTTGCTGTCGAATAATCTACTGCACCTAATGTGTGAATATGTATGCTAATTCTCCTTTGCTCAGATAACAATACTTTGTTCATTTTTAAACGTTAACGTTTGTTGTAACTACAGTATCAATTTTTATATGATTCGAAAATTTTCTAAGTCGACATTAATGTAACAATATTCTCAAATTCATTAATATCTTTCCAATTTCATTTCTTATACTTATCCAATTTTTCCAGTCTAGTTATAGTAAATTTGTTTGAATGGAAGTTCATTGTAAGAGTTAAAGACGACGAATTTTAATTCTACACTTCTGGTTTAATTAACTAAATTATTTTGATTTTGTAGTTCAAAGATGAACAGCCTAAATGCAGTTCGATAAAGTAGATTTAACTGTAATTTGCATTACGATGCGTGTGATCGAAGCGTTTAGTATTCCGCACGATCGGTTGAACTAATTCCGATGCACCTGGTGATTGACGACCCGTGTACGTACTCGCATCGCTCAGCCATCTTGCAGGGGTGAGAGTTTACGAAACGCCGGAAGAAACAACGTCGGAAGTGCCTTACGTGATGCATTCCTATCGCTTTGCTCAGCGTGGACACACTATCGTGACGATTCATATTCTTAAAACACGCGTTCGTCGCACCTTATCACTCGGCTACAAGGCGCGGCTTAGTTTCAGAGATAATGGCCCTTCACAGTGAGCACCTTGATCTTGTACTATTGGCACCAACGCGTGAAACAACGCGCAGACCGATTAAAAACGAATTAGACTTCTCTAAAAGTTCATTCAATATCTACAATGATTTTCGTAAGATTCGAACGATCGCAATGCATTTTCATGAAAATTATAAAAAACAATCACAGAGGATTCATAAGTTCTTAAAGCATCATGCTACGTGTTTAAATTATCTTTCTTTAATATATAAAGTCTTGGTTATTCGAGGCAACAAAGTTATTAAGACTCCAGTAACGAATTGTACAAAATTAATTAGCAGCATGATCAACTGATCGGCGTGTCTCAGATCAGTCCTCAGAAAAATGTCTGATCCCCAACATTTGCCTTATCTATTATCTTCAGATTAAGTCTTTTATACTAAAATTACCTGTGCGTTCTTGACACGCTTCTTCCAGGACGTGCATCGAGCTGCGTTGTTTTCCTAGGCAAAATTCTGGAATCTTTGGGCGTTGACGTGCATACGGGATTCGGAATAGATCTGTCCAACCAAACTGAACTGATCCTCGAATGCGTACCCTGTCGTCGGTCCTTGAGCCTGCGTCTTCTTCGACGTCTTGGAGTTTCATTCTCGCAAAGTTCGGAACAATGCGATCTCTCGGAATCTGAGAATCCTGAATCTAGGCTCCTGAGATCGTGACTCATAGGGCTACAAGATCTGTTCGCGAGGACTACGTTGTCCTCATCCTCTTTTGTCTCGCTCTCTATGTCCATCGTTGCCCTGCGAAAAAATATGTGGAAATTAGGAATCTCTGTAGAGTCTTATAGTGGAACAAATATTTTCCGTAAAATCGCCAAGAAACATCCTAAGACAGAGTTTCTATCAAAGCCTCTATAACATAAGGTCTCTTAACGCATTGACTACCATCCCGTTCGAGCTTCTTTAAAATAAGTTAAACTGATAAAACTTGCATAAACATGTGCAGTCTAATGATTAAATTCAAACGCAGCATAAAGGCAAATTTATCAGCATTAAAATCTCCAGAAAGATTCTAGTTGAGAAATGGACTTCTAAAGCGAATGCGTTTAAGAAGAATCACTCTGCACTTCATGCACTCGTTATTGAAAGTTCAATTGCACTTACGTCTGCGTCATTACGTCTCCGTCGCAAACCGATGCCAGGGAATACAAATCCTGCCTGTTTTCTGCGGGACAGACATGGATCGCTGTAATGTTTTCAACGGTATCGCTTTCATTAACGCTTGTAGAGGACTCTTCCGGTTCCAGTTCCTCAGATATCTTCGTCCTGGCGAAAGGATCCAACCGTCTTTGATCCTGCGCCTCCATGTGGCCCCAGAACACTTTACTCTGGTGTCTTTTAAACGCACTCATATTTCTCACGTCGATTTATAATCGAGCGAAACTTATTTCTAACTTCTGGTTCCTTCACTCAATGTCTTTCAAGAGCTTCTTCCGTTTCACCGTTGGTGGTACAAGTAAGGATGAACCCTGTAGTATAGTTCAACACGCACTGGGGTGGTTTCACGATTCAGCGGAGCGGGACGACCCTCCCACAGGTCGCGTGCTCGGAGGACCTTATGGTGTCCATCGTAACCCCCGTGAAGATGGCCTATCGCGTCAACGCAGGATGCTTTAAACGACTAGCACACGAGTTCCTTGTCTTCGAAGAAACGTTGGTAAAAACTCACAGTAGAAACGGTAAAGTAACAGTAATAATAGGAACGTAACAAAATTTGTTTGACGAAATGTTGGATTGATACACCAGAGTTTATAATTCTTTTTTTAATTGACGGTTTAATAAGCGGTGGATCCTCAATCGATAAAGTCGGCGACGCGATCGATCCATACGTAATGGGGCTTCGCCAACAACTGACTCGTATTGAGGATCGAGTCGCTTGAGTTGCTTCCGACTTCCACCCGTAAAGTCGCGCTACCTCCCCGCCCCTCAGACTCGCAAGCCAACTCGCATGAAAACAGAGCTCCTCCCCTTCTCCTTTGTATAGCGTCGATGGGGTGCTGCTCACCTCTCTAACCAGTACGCGTACCCCCGTGTAATCCCGGCATGTGTGGCTCATGTGTAACCGCCAAAGCGTAACTAGCCGCGTTCTCGCGATAGGGATGCATTATAGCATTGGTGCGAACAGGATGTCTGACTGATCGGTTCTGTTCATTATGGCCATTGACCCTGGTTTCTTCCTTTTAATTTGGCTTTTGCGTCGAGACTTT
This sequence comes from Augochlora pura, assembly GCF_028453695.1. Taxonomy (NCBI): domain Eukaryota; kingdom Metazoa; phylum Arthropoda; class Insecta; order Hymenoptera; family Halictidae; genus Augochlora; species Augochlora pura. The sequence goes on along the minus strand of NC_135773.1, from coordinate 13,143,498 downwards.
AGTACAGTCGTTAGTGAACCGATGATTGTTCCTGTCTAAGTAGCCATAATTCCTTTTTGCGTTTTCATAACCAGTCAGTTATTCTTATCGATTTTGATAGACGAAAGTTTAGTTTTACATCTTAAATTTTAAAGATATTTTCCCTGGAATATTTGCTTTAGAGTTACCTTCATTTCGTGCTTAAAAGTTTTTGAAATTTACTGTAGTTAATAGTGAACAATTCGGGACAGCTCGTTTTAAAATGTAGGAACTAAAAACTTAAAGGCTGCTTATCTTAAACTGACCTATATAATGTTTGATTAAACTTCTTCTTGTTAGTCATACTTCTCTCGTACGCTTTGAAATAACCGATAATTGTGAGTCACCTACTATTTAGCAGCAATCGTTCCCACAAAACTTGAATAACATTCGCTCAATCCTACTGTATAAATATATCATTATTACGGGGACTAAAAAATGCAAAAAGTGTAATTACCATGATAAGTTTTAACATCCACTTTTGGTGCTATCAACTGAATTTTCAATAATCGTTCACAGGTCAAAATTATGGTGATTTCGTTATCTGCTGTGGCATACGTGGCACGGGGGCCGTCAGAAAATCACGCCAATGCTATTTTTAAGGGCCAGGTGTTACTCCGGTTCCCTATCGGCATCGCATCCGTGTATGTGCACGCGCGGGGGTCGGGCTCTCCCCATAAAACGGGATGCAGCGGCACTTCCACCACTATGGATCCAGGGGCACGCGCCACTCCAGCCATCTGCGTGAAATGCCTCCAACGATGAGTGTCCCCGCATATATGTAAGTGCCTGTGGACGTGGATGATTCACTTTAACCGTGTTCCTCTAACCACGTTCCGCATAACATTATTGTTATGTGTTCTTTCTCCTCGACTCTCCCCCACAAAACCATTGTACAGATCGATTCTGAATCATTCTCGCATACGCATTCCGCATTTTTAATTTAGATACACGCGTTAGATATTCGATTAGGCTATCTTTTGAACTTGTCTTATACCGTTAGGAGCAATAAGTGCTCAAGGATTATAAAAATGTTCTATTTTATACAGTAGTAGCCTTTATGTATTTGTGAATAAAATGATCAAGTCAAATGCAATATATCAATGTTTCAAATCATCTGGACAATAGGCTATAATCGTGTAGAATTAATTACGAGAACTATCACGAAAAGGTGCACGAGTACACGTATAATTTCGTATCGTGCATCATTATACGGGTGCTGAATATTCAAAATGATGATTCTGAGACGCGCTTCCTTTGGTTCGACACAGTTGTATAATCTTACTTTCCATCAGTTATCCTAGAGTTGCATTCATGACTAGGAAAAACAAGATTTCTATAATTACTCTCTCCGTGCGATTGTTTTTCGGTCAGTCTACTATTAAACCAATTGCTACTTTCTATACCTCCTACGTTTGGAGAACGCTTCTTTCGCTCCATTATACGTTGCTAAGAACATTCCTATCCGAGGAGTCATAGGTCGACGAAACTGCCTTTAATGGGAATTATAGAGCCTTGTAATCGCAAGATTTCGATCTGTAAGTTACAATGTTGTTGTGACATCATTTACCACAAATCAGAATGAATTGAACAGAGATACTAATTTGATAGTTCTTAATACAAATAGTATTTAAACGGTTAAATTGTGATAGAAATGGTTACTGGTCAGTTATCGAGAATCCATACGTTCTAAATTCTGTAACGTTCGGTATTTGAATAGCTTTGTCTCGAACACCGCATATGCGCAGGAACGTCTGCAGTTGAACATCGCATAAAAGCATCAAAGGGTCCGTACGACCCCTATTGTACTTTAGAGATCCAAACGAAAATGGGGGACAGCTGGGTTTAGACCGTTATTTAAAGGTGCGCGGGCTGGTTGATGCACGCCTGCTCAGATTTATTGGCGAAATTTAAATTTCCCAATGAAATTTTTGAAAACCTTTGCCACATGATTTTTAAATAATTTCAGAATTTTAATTGTACTAGCCAATTGATAATTCGTACATTCAATGTAAATAATAATCTTGGCAAATTCTTACATTATACGCAATAATAATTCTAGCATAATAATAATCCATTTTTATTAATGAAGATGTCATAGTTTATTGTATGGTGAAGAATATTACTTATTTAAAAATTCATATTGTTGTACCCTTTACGAACCTTAAAAGGCATTAGATTCGGAGTCGTAAGCGTCGTATAATTGGATAATGGCGCCATCTATGTCGTAAAAGAAGGTTCTGGCAGTTTTCTTAGAAACTCTGTTATGAATGGTCTATTCTGTTTCTTCAACAACTAAAACTGTTAACTGATTTGTTCCAAACAATTCATATCCTGCCTGTAAACCAATAAAAGAAGGTTCCAACAGTATACAGAGCGTAGAGAATATATGTCCAATGTGTAGGTGGAAGCGCCATCTGTAAAACAATAATCCTTGTAATTGTGCTTTGCTGTGAAGTTGAAGTAACGTTATTCTGTAATAAATTGTGTCCGATTGTTTTAACAGTGATACAGAATGGTAATTAATCAATTTTATTATCCTTGCGTGCATAATAAATAGGTATTCTGTTAGTATCGTCAGAAATTAAAATAATAAGGAGCAAACTTTGGTTGCCTGGTGTCGTATATGAAGGTGCGGCAAATGGCGCACGTGTGTCACTAAAATTATTTTTTTCAATTCTAATATTAATTCAAATTCTGAACAATTGTTTGTTAAATATTGCAAATTCGTGGGAATTGAAGTTTCCGTATTCAGTGATTTCTTATAAAATTAGTAAAAGAAGGACTTTGTATAACGAACTTTGTTAAAGAACATTGGCGTTTAGAAATATTTCGCATGCACACTAAGGATTAATATGCATACTGAATTCTTATTAGAATGCGTTACTTATAAATTTAAATATCTGTTCACAGGTGTCCTTGAATCCTGTAAGGATCCTCAAAAATGAGGCAGAAGAGGAGAAGGCAGAAATTGCTAGGCTGAGTTTATTTGTAGGAGCTATTACTTTAGGTGATTTGGTCAAATCAACGCTTGGGCCTAAAGGTATGGATAAAATGTTGGTGGCGCATGGTCGATCTGCAGGGCAGGTTCAGGTCACCAATGATGGTGCAACGATTCTCAAAAGCGTGGGTGTGGACAATCCAGCTGCCAAAATTTTGGTAGACATGTCTCGTGTACAAGACGACGAATTTGGAGATGGAACCACATCTGTTACCGTGCTTGGTTTGTATATAATTTAATAGAATTTTAAATTACCTTTTAAAACCAAAAGACGATGATAGAATACATTAATTATTTTCTATTGCAGCTTCTGAATTATTACGGGAAGCAGAACAATTAATTGAAAAGAAGTTTCATCCTCAAACTATAATTGCTGGCTGGAGGAAAGCCACCGAAGTAGCTCGACAAGAACTAGAAAACATTTCACAAGATTTTTCTGGTCATCAACGTCGTTTTACCAGACACTTATTAAATATTGCACGTACAACAATAAGTTCGAAAATTTTGTCTCAACACAAAGAGCTGTTTTCCTTCCTTGCATTGCAAGCTGTGCTACATATTAAGGAGCCAGACAATTTGGCAGCTATTCAAATAATTAAAAAACCTGGGCAAACTCTGGCAAAGTCTGAGATTTTTGATGGATTTTTGTTGGACAAAAAGCCTGGAATGCACCAACCACAGCAAATGTACGATGCAAGGATACTTTTAGCCAACACACCCATGGACACAGATAAAATCAAAGTGAGTTGAGATGACTAAAATATGAGTTTATGATAATTTAATTATGATTTTATTTTATTGTGACCAACGTTTTTACGAATTTGTAGGTATTTGGATCAAGGGTTCGAGTAGATTCAATGGCGAAAATCGCAGAATTGGAGGCAGCAGAAAAGCAGAAGATGAAGGTAATTGTATAGTTTGGACAAATAAATATTAAGATATAAATATTACATAATTACTATGTTCAATTTAGGAAAAAGTCGACAAGATCGTAAAGCACGGCTGCAACGTATTTATCAACAGACAATTAATTTATAATTACCCAGAACAATTATTTGCTGATGCTGGTATCATGGCAATTGAGCATGCAGACTTTGATGGTATCGAGAGACTAGCTCTGGTTACTGACGGAGAGATCGTCAGCACTTTCGATAGTCCCGAAACAGTGAAACTTGGACGTTGTGGGCACATCGAACCAGTGATGATAGGCGAAGACACACTGCTGAAATTCTCCGACGTTGCTTTAGGAGAAGGGTGTACGATAGTCATCAGAGGCTCCACGCAACAAATTCTAGATGAGGCAGAGAGATCTTTGCGCGATGCTATCTGTGTATTGGCAGCTACCAAACGCGACTATAAAATCGTTAATGGTGGAGGATGCTGTGAAATGGCGATGGCTTGTGCCGTGATGGAAGCTGCGGCCAAAACCGTTGGAAAAGAAGCGGTTGCAATGGAAGCATTTGCCCGAGCTTTGTTACAATTACCCACTATCATTGCTGACAACGCGGGTTATGATTCAGCTTGTTTAATTAGTGAACTTCGAGCTAGACATAATTCCGGAGAAAAATCAATGGGTCTTGGTAGGTTTACATCTTATAAATACTAATTTAGTACTGTGGAAATATAGACTGACGTGTACAAATATTATTAATTACAGACATGGAAAAAGGAAAAATCGGCTGCATGAGAACACTAGGTATCACTGAATCTTGGGTTGTAAAGACGCAAGTTCTACTTAGCGCAGTAGAAGCGGCAGAAATGATTTTGCGCGTTGATGATATTTTGCGAGCGGCGCCTAGAAAACGCGTCAAGGACTGCGGACGTTGTTAATTACACAAACGCGCTACGTTCTTTCATTGCTTTAATTTTGTTTGCACCGCTTTTTCGTGATAAAGGAATTATAAAACAATAAGAACAACTTGGGATCATAATTTTTTTATAATAATACAATAGGTTTAACATCAATAAATGCTTTAACGTACGTAGCATTTTTCACTAACCTTTGCACTGGCGATGTATCTTATAAAAAATGAAAAATGTTTAATCAAAAATTCTTAAAAATTGCATTTGTAAAGAATATGGAATTACAAAATCTAAAACTTACTGTCTTTAATCTTTAACATATTACTCTTTTCCTGTGGACTACTAAACATTATGATTGATATAAATTCTAAATAAAAAATAATTAAAGTGAATCTAATCATTTAACCGAACATTGTTATAAACCTTTTGATGTGCAAAATTATACTATGCATTAGATACACAGATATTTCAAGTGGTTTATATAATAATTTACAGAAAACAAAAAAATGCTTTGTTTTTGAACGCTTCTGGTCGTACTGATCAACAAAAGAATAGCCGAATGCAGTTTATATTTCAGTGCAACGAAACAACGATTTGGAGCTTTCAATAAGCAAATCGGTACTTTGGATTGTATCCAAGTTTATCGAGGTTCGGATTGCAAGCAAAATTAATCATTGGTGGTGGACCACACATAAGTACAAAAGTATCAGACGATGGCGGAAACATGTGTTTTTCTATCATTTCTGCATTTATATGCCCTGTACTGTAGGCCCAATTCTCATCACTGGTATCCAGTGTATACCAAACCTTGAACTTTTTTGGATGTTTCCTTGCGACCTCGTCTAATTCCTCTCGCAACAATATGTCTTTTTCGGTCTGATTTGCGAAAAGTAAGGAACACTCAGTTTCATCTGTGGGATCTTTCACTATAGCACGAACTAGTTGCAGCATTGGCGTGATTCCTGTACCACCAGCCATCATTACAATCTGTGAAAAATTTATATTTTATACCCTTAACTGTATAAATATAAAGCAGTATATATACATATAAAATAACTTTGTTACCTTTTTAAAACTGTAATTTACAGGTGGGTCCTTCCTTAGAATTTTTATGGAAAACTTTCCATGACCCTTATAGATAAGTCTACCAGATGGTCCTCTAAAATCTACTGTCTCTCCAGTTTTCAAATTTTCTAAGAACTGAGACAGTTTTCCTCCTTCAGGGAATTTCGGATGCACATTTTTGAAATACACCTTCAAACAAGTTTCAACATTTGAAGATCAGAATGATTTGTAAATTATTAGCTGTTGTTAACCCACTTACTTTGATCACAAGGTCTACAAAACCATGGTCATCATCACTGGAAACTGGTGTATATGAACGTATAACAACTTCTCCATCGATCTTCGCTGTTAAGTGTACATGTTGGCCAATTGGTAGTCCTAGAATATGGTCTGGTGTTGGCAAGCCAAATCTAAACTTTCTTGTATCATGGCTTAGTATCTCTTTTTGAATTAATGGCAGGCTATATTTAACAACTGGATCAACCAGTAAAATAGAGGATTTCTTCTTCTTATCATTACTCCAACATTTATAGAATTTCACTGCTAGTCCTATAGCAACTATGGTTCCTACAGCAGCTAATGCTGGTAACACCTAAAAAAAGGGCAAACAATATTTTAATGGAAGCAAAAATCTAAAAACATTAAAAAATAAATATAGTGTAATTCTTATGAAACTTATTGGCATTATGATTTACAATCATAATTATTTGCTGATTCTTTGACGAAGTCTTTCTGAACAAGTTAACAAGTCAGTAATTATTAATATCTAAATGAGATCTATATATATAAATGAATGGCATCTACAAAGTAGAACATCAATTTTTATATTGAGATTGACATAACAAGCAGGTATCATATAAAACGAGATTTCAATTTTGATGAAAATTAAAATGGTAAAGCGTGTGTTTCAGTTATTAAGTATCGTGGAATTTTTTTACGTAATGTAGCCGTTTTATGCTAACATTCAAAGCAGGTAGCAAAAATGCTGCATAATGATAAATGGCAATACAATTGTCTGAGAATTCTCAAAGAGGTTACTTGCTTAATTTAATTTATCGACTTTTTAGAGTTAACAATCATTCGTAGTGACAATTAATAAAAGATAGTACTTAGTACAATTTTGGGAATTACTTTTTTCGTAATTTTACATGACTCACCAGCATTCGTATGTTTGGCATCATTAATTAAATAGCACGTGTCTAGAATATCCACGAAATAATGCTAACAATGAGGCTAAGGTCGCAATCGTACGATGCAAGAACGGGTGTACGTAAAAAAGAAATTGCACGTGTAAAGACCTAGGTAGAAACACTCCCTATATACACTGTTATTTGAGACAACTTGTATTAGTGAATTTCGGCAGGTTTGCCGGTTGACAAGCAATTTTTACATGCACATCTCAAGAAATCACCGGTTTCTACATGGGATCAGCCAGAAGACACTATCCTTTAAAATAGATCTTACTTTCCCCGATCCGGGAACAGTTCTACTATTCCAGAGTATTTATAGTTATATGTATTACCGGCAGTATTACGTACGCAGAATAAATGCGTCTATGCAAAACCTGAACAATTCATAGGAATATAGGTGTATTTAAAAAAGTAGTATGTTCTAATTTAATTAACCAAGCCACTAATTAACTTACAATTTCATTTCGATTGTGTTATTCACTCTTAAGCGGGTATTCAAAATGATCTGCAAAAACTACATTAATTTGAAGAATATGTCTAATATCTATTTTCCTGAATTCGTAAATAAAAAATGCATATTAAATAACTGTTATTCAAAACGTAACTAGAACTATAAAACTGTGATAATCTATATAATCAAATTATGGGTTAATTTATTGATATCAAAATGATCTCATCCGTTTTATGTGTATGTATGTAAGCGTTATTAATGATGTATATATATATATATGTAACGGGTAACAGTTTAACCTGTCAGAAACTTTTAACAATAAATTTTAAAAGTTTTGAGTCATATCCGTTTTTTTTTTTTAAATTAATTAATGAGTATATATGAATATAATAAATTAATATATGAAAATATATATAAATGTACATGCGGTTACGTTAAAGTGTTACAAAGATTCATATTATGTATTAATTCCTCGTTGTTGTTTATCGAAACTGCCTCGTGAATTATACTCTCAAATCGCTGAGTGTATTTTCATTGTAAGACAATCGAAATTTCGTTTCCGGTGGTCGAAACAATTAATCGTCAGCTACCGAATTACGTTGTAATACTTTCCCATAATTTATAAGCTCATTGCTAATTGCTGCCAATTGTTACTAATTTCTGCTATTGCGTAACATTGATGAATAAATTCGCATACATTCGTGTTTGTCCTTAGCTTTTCATTTTTTACATACATACATGTATAGTAATTCTATACAAAAAAACAAATTACGGAAGAAAATTAATATATGCGATATCATACATAGTGTAACACTGATTTGTCATTATAAAATTATACACACGTGCAAATCGTTGGATGTTGTACTGCTTGTCGGTGTAGGTGCAGACATGATAGACACTACGTATTTACGCGGTTATTTTTACAACAAATAGGGACGTACCACTTAACAACCACTTGTTACGTCGTTCGATTCAAAAGGGTTTAATAATATTCATTTTATATTCAAATATAATGGTTCAGAGTTTAAGTAAATTTACATAACAGAAGTATCTTGACGAAAACACGGATTCGAATCTACTGCTTATCAGGGTTTAACTTTAACTGAACGATTCTATTCATTAAGACATGCCATTAAGTCTGATATTTTTCTATCGGGTGATACAATAATTACGTGACAAGGACACACCAAGGACAAAAGATTAATTCCAGTTAGATAACGAATTACAGTAACGTTTATTGTACGTCCGTATATTAAAATTTCAAAGATCTGTAATTATGGTCATCCTATCTCAAGTTCAATGTTTGTACTTTCAAAATCAACAATAAAATTTTAAATATATTTAGAATACGATTACATCAATATAGCGTATGCATTTCTTTTATATTCAAAATAAATTCTCGTGATAATATTAGTAAAAAATAAACCCAGAAAAACCCAGAAATATTAAGCATATACAAAGTAACATTAACAGTTTTTGAATAGGTGATATATATATATAATTTCTATGCAAATATGTGAAATTATAATTAAATACATTATCTCTTAAATTTTGTACACTCTAAACATTTCGTAGAAAGATTTGTAGCTGTACGTACAAATTAGAAAATATAACGAAAGGAAAATTAGCATAAATACTTCGATTCATGCTTATTATAATATTTATGGAAACGTAAATTTTATTTGATAATTCTTCATGTAACGTTTATTATTATGTACATACATACGATTATACTTACATAATATAGACTCTCTAGTGTCACGTTTAGTGAGCATTCTACTGTCACATTCTATATAATGTTTTCTACTTCAGCTTGGACGGAAGTAATGTTTAAACAGCGATTCATCAACCAATCAAGATAAACAAAATTTAGTCTTGCTTCTTCAATATCACGATATATGTCTTGAATTAAAAGACATTAAAGAGGGAAGTATTCTCTTCGACACTAGCGACACTTTTGAATTATAAGTTTTTGTTGTTAATGTATGTACAGTAATTGTTTCTTGGGTGCCCTTAGATTCTTGACAAGTTAATATTCTTTATATAGAAGTACATATATAAATGTCTTCATTACTCGAGAGCATATGAAAAAAATTCTTGAGTAAAAGTTCTATTGTTTCATGAAACATATGCAACGCAAAAAAAAAAACATTTTTTCAAAATCAATTTTTGAAATTTCAAATTCATAATTTTTTTTTAATACAATCATCTAATTTAAAAAGGTGCAAAAATGTATCATGGCGAAGAATGAATTACAACAATTTAAAAAATTTCAAATTCGCTCGCTGTTTTTTCTCCTTTTCTTTAACCGTAAGGGCAGCACTGTTCGGCTGTGAATTGTCAACCAATCAAAGTACAGGAATTTGTCACATTCTCTCAATCCAAGAGCCTCTTTGCCTCCGGATATGGTTCTTGAATAGAGAGATTACTATATGTCTTTTACTTAGACAAGGCAATTATATAGAGGTTAGGTATACAAAGTGTTGATGTAAACAGATCGGCAAGTTTGCAATATGATTATATAGTTCTGCGATCACGTTCTGCCTCATGATTTTTAATGCATTTAATTTTACACTCCAATGGCAGTTGTGCACCGTGTATTATTTACATGGTTCTATCTTCTAGTCTTTCTGGCCATACTTATTATGAAACTTGAACAGAGAATACAATGGAATTGGTTCATAGTTTTTATCCCAATGTGGTTTTATGACCTCGTTCTTCTTGGTAACGGAGTTTTCTTTATAATTTCTCATTGCAAGAATGGGCGTGTTCGTGATGTATACCGCGAAGTAAGTTGCATGTTAAGAACTAAATTTGTAAGAAAAATATACAGTATTTAGTTGACACATTTATCCAGTTTCTTCAAAAAGTACTTACTGTTAAATATTTACTATTTGTCGGACTTGCAATTTTCTCTTTACTTATTTATGTAATTCTTATTTCTTGAAGAAAGTAGTGAAACGTCCTTTGAAATTTATAAGCGAAATATACATTTAATACAAATCATATTGATGAAACTGGATGTTGGTTACATTTTATGATAGTTGAATATAGTTTCCTTTTAGGTATGGTATACTGTTGCCGTATTTTTAAAATTAATTGTTGAGATTTTGATATGTGTGAAATTGGAAGTATCTCAGTGGTTCCTACCAGCAAAAGTTGTCTTGGCACCGTTCTGGATTCTGCTTACAGCATTGGCAGTTTATGTGTTCGTACAACTAATAAAGTTACATCGTTTTTGAAGGAGGCTTGATCCTGGTTGATTCAACCAATGAACAATTGCAGATTTCTTATTCTGGATAAACTTAAATTTATATTGCCATTAGTTGTGTAAGTTGTATGTATAATACTACATATTTGATACTATTAATTTATATTACCTATGTCGTTGATAAATAAATTAATCGTTTTGGTCATGAAAAAACCATTGAAGATTGCTCAATTGTTTACTTATAGAAATATAGTTGATAGTACAAGAATAATACATTGTTATGTCTTTTATATTGAGCATATATATTATATAATGATAAAAGGTTTGAATGTATAAGAATATTGCCTTGATATTGGGTTTTACCTTACATATCAGTATTCAATTGAGTCAAACGAACGAGTATATAGCATACTTTCAGATGGTATGGTAGTCACAAGATGCCAGTCTGACTTACTATAAATACATTATTGCACAAGGATGAATAGGACAAAGATATAAATAAGTACTGTGCGGCAGTTTCATTATCAAAACTTTTCTCACTAGTTCCTAAGACTGTCATTCACAAACAGTGCTTCCTATGCTTAACATTAATTTCTAACAAGTGCATTTAGGTATTGTACTATAAAAACAGTAAGAGGTCGTACAGAGTTATATTCTCAGTTATGCAATATGGTTCATTGACAAGAGCCTGCTGTCTGCATTCTCTGTAGAGTAATTGTTCTGGCAACCATCTGTCACATTTACAACAGGTTCTATGATACTGAATTTTTTATTTTAAAGGTGATCACTGGAATTAGAGTATAATTGTTTTATAACAGAACAGGATGAGCTAACAGCATAAGACACTGTCAGTAACGTTGATAGTAGAACAAGTTCAGTCGTGTAATCCTAAAGTACTTATTTTCAACAAGATATGAAGTTCCTTTAACTCAATATTTGTGTGAAAATTAAAATATTAATATCATAAAGTGTGTGAATAGTGATATAGTTATACATATTGAATTTAGAAGTAATTAATAATAAGAAGTAAAAGTAATTAGAAAACTCTGATTATAAAACATATGTTATGAAATAAAGTCGTAATCAATGTTTATTAACATCTATTGCAAATAAAAACTTTGTTTGATCTTTGTATTAACTTGCTTGAATTAATTTTTCAGATGAACCTAATATTTTTCTCATTAATTGTTGTGTCATTATTATTATTAAAACATGGAGTTGCTAGTGGCGAGATTACGGTAACGGAAGTTCCAGCTGGTCACTTAGCTGAGCTTCCATGTTTAAGCAGCGATGATCATCATCGTTTTATGTTTTGGCAACTTACGGATGACAAACGCATTATCGGGCCTGGAAATTTCATGGATGAAAATAAGTACAATTACGAGGTGCTAACTGGAAAGCTTTACATTAGGGTAGGTAGCAACAAGTAAACATATTTTGCTTTAAAAATAATTCTTAATTAATCATTTCTTGGTAGGGTGTATCAACAGCTGAATCAGGTTTCTACAAATGCGTTTCGAAAGGCATAGCCGATCATTCTTCCATAAATATTCACGTTGTCGAGTTAATTGTTAAGAAAGATTGGGAAGATGTGTGGGAGAATGACTTTGAGGTATGCCGAAGTATTTCACAATTGACAAAAGCTAATATGCATTGTGCAGTCATTATTTTAAACAATTTCTTTTTGTAGACAAATTTGTTACGTGGAATGGCTGCTGTTATGGTAATAGTTGTTGTCATAGCAGTCGTACTCTTCATCATCACGGCGAAAAGAAAACAAAATCGAAGATTTTTCGGTATATTTAATGAATACTTAACGTGGGCGATGAATGAATTTATTTGGTATTAAAACTGTTGTCTTTATTGTTATAGATTTAGAAGAGTCGAGAGAAAATTCCCCTGCAAAATATACACCAAATACCAGCGGTCGTCCTAATGTGCCAACGCCAATAGCTGAAGAAGGTGGTATTGATAACTCAGCTCTTGATATCGACTTTCCAAGAGTATTTAAACAAATGCAGAAATGAACAACAATTTCGTAATGCAGTATCTCCTTATACCAAGAGCCATGGTGCGGTAACAAGGGAGTATTGTACATTGTACAAATCAACTTTTTATAGTAGTTTATAATGAATGCATCGAACTTTTCATTGTGCTACCACAAAGAGAAAGACGTGAATCTGTTAAGGACATAAATCTAATTATACTATTTTCTAGATTAAAGTTACTATATATTGTATATTATACACATAAATAATTAAATTGTTTATGCAAATGTTGTATTTTATCAGATCATTATTTTAACAAGTATAAGAAAATAAAGTTGATCTTATTTGAATGTAGGAGACATACCACTATTGCTTTTGCGTCAGTTCATTAAGAAGTACTGCTGCTTCGTGTGCAGTATTTACCATACTGTCGTTAGCTCCATCTTCTTCGTCTTCTTCATCTTCCTCTTCTTCCGGTTCTACTTCAGTCTCTAGTAATCTTATTTTTCTATTGTTCTCGCTTAAAACAGCAGCTACCTTTCGAGCACCGCTAACTGCTAATCGCCTAACAGAAATACCTTGAAGCGGTCGTGGCCAATTATTACTTATGAGATCGGATAGGGTAACTGGATGTTTATCTTGATTATTGAAAATTCGAGAATGATTGAGTGGTAATTGTAGAAGAAACGACGCTTGACTGTGTTTGTTAAGGATTAACAGACTGAGATACTCCTGCGTATAAAACTGTAGATCCACCACATTACCGTCTATATAGGTTTTAGAATGCGGTTCTAAAAAAGAATTGAACTTAGTTGTATAAGTACATTTGTATGTATATGTTCAGAATGTATCAACATACCCGATCTATTATCCACGTCTATCGTAGCCAATCTAAAGCTGAGCGAAACAGATGAAGACTCGACTTTGAACAATCGTAATATTTTGTGATCAATGTCACAAGTTGCCACCAATAAGCCATCATTGTTTGTTACAATTTGGGAAGATGTGAATGCTATAGACGGAGCCAATGAAATGCTCGAGATAGTAAAATGCTCGACCAAACCTTGGTAAGCTTCTCCGAAAACATTATGTATAGCGGTAATTAATTTCGCATGAGATTGTAGTAATGAAAAATTCAGATCTTGTTTCACGATAAGCGGATGGTCGCGGAGGCAATGATTCTCGTCAAGCATAGCTGCCCATTCGCTTCCCTCAGGAGTTAAACATGTCTGCAAATTTTCGCGTCGTAGATACTGGCCTAATTTTTCTAAATTCACACCTTTCCTGCCTCCAACACCTGCTTCAGTCTTATCGAAACCACGTAAAAATTCGGCTATGAATGTCAATTCTTGTTGACTGACCCGACTTACTTCAGATGGTATCCTTTCGTCTGTTAGTCTTAAAATTACCACGTACAACCACCTAAAATTATGATAATTTAATGTTAATACATTACCAGTAGTACTTATACAATTTACCTGAAGAATGCTTTATAGTCCCTCATACTGTGATCTATTACTTGTTGTATTTCTGACGATTTTGCTAGAAAAGCTTCTGAAGCGTGCAAAGCATTTGTTATCACATTCTCATCTGTTAAACCCAATAGTTCATAGGGTCCACCTAGTCTCACCATACCTTTCATTTCAGCCAACTGATATACCAATGCCATTCCAACACTTGTTAAATTCTTTAACACTAATTTCTGTAACATAATTCATTGTTTATTTTGATTTTTAATCAGCGAATTTTATGTTCTGTACCTGTATATTGCTGTAACACATTTCAATGCTATGCCCCAACTTTTTCAAGCCCTTTTCAGTGAGATCTCGTAATAAAAAATTTTCCAAATTTGGTGTTGGTATGCCAATCATTAAAAGTTCTAAAAAATCTGCAGCAACTCCGCCAGGTGGATTTGTTTCAGCATATCGTGCTAGCTTCTCATCCATTTCTAAGAGAATTGTCTCCCACGCTTCAGAGATGGCCATTAAAGTTCGCGAAAGATAATCCATCAGGTATTCTATATTAGCTTGAGCTTGTGCTACCTCACATTGAAATAAAAAATGTGTAAAGGTTTTGTTACTTTTTATGGTACAAAAGTAATCAATATCATGCAAAGAACCTTTAAGAATGCTATGTTCTGTTCCAACAATGGACACTTTAATCTGTTGACTTTAATGCCACTGTTATCTTTCCATGTAATCCACATTGGTTTATCAGATCCACCACTGATTTCCAATATCGGACCATGTCCTATTGAAATTGTACCACAGTAGAACATTCCGAATACATACATTGTAACATTTCCATCATCTAGACCAAGCTGTAAAATATAATGAACTATAATAGTAATTTTTCCAATGTTTTCAAAAAGAAATGTCATTTCATATAAACTTACAAAAAGTATATCTAAGGTTTGGAATAAGGATTCTTTGCGCTCGGGTTCTTGACCAAAGCTTCTATTTAAACTTGGTAAGGGTGGAAGATATTCTCCAGCTGGTAACATACTTGCTTTGCTTCCTCCTGATGAAGTATCACTTATCAGATTTGTTAGAGGCAACCACGTTATGCATGTGATCTCATTATGAAAATTGAGTTTGGTTTTATTTATAATATTTTTATTTTCTATGTCTACAAGACACATGACTTTAGAGTTCTCATAGGAGACAGCCAAAAGTTTTCCATCTGGTCTCCATGCTAAATTTACTATAGTATCAGTTTCTTCGTTTGGACTTAATAGCCATACTCTTTGCCAGGTCAGTCTATGAAGTGTAACTTCTCCTATAATAATCACATTAAAAAGTAAAATCAACAGAAATATATTTAATTCAAGAGTGTTTGAATAAATAATAATAACATTTCATATTCTAAATAGTTCGTACACTAGTAAAAATAGTTTATATCAAGCATGTGTAATGAATTCGTCTTTTGTCGATAACAGAAGCTATTTGAAAATCTAACCTTTCATATTTGCAATTGCAAGAAGATCCATTTTTGGCGACCATTGCATTCTTGTTACTTCAGCTGGAAGCTGCCGTTCTTCTAATTGCCTCATACTTCCTGCCATTTTCACTACTTTTATCTAATTGCTAAACAGAGAAACGTCATACATATTTCAGATGTAAAGATGACAATTTTAAGGTTATGTTTTCCTGTAGCGTCTTGTCCTGTTTTTTTTCTATGTACATAAATACATAGGATGTATCAAAATTATTGTAACTCCGGGAAATTAAAGATTCCTGAGGTCATTTGGAGTAACTTTTTCTTTATCAAAAATGCAATCCGCAGCTTTGTTTACGAGTTATTAACGAAAAACAGTAGCCAATGAGAGGCGGGCGCGCAAATTTTCAACGTACTGCAGTAAAGTTCAGCCAGCGAGCTGAACCGTGAATCGCTCCGGGGTGGGCGGAAGGAAGGGGCGACTCTGAGTCGCGTTTGAAATAATGAACAATTAGTGAATTTTCTGAATTTTTTATTAATTTGAAAAATCCCAGAAATATTATTATAATAAGTATATAATAATAAGAAACTCATCCATTTAGTTTAAATCAACGTCACAGCTTAATTCGTATACGATAGCGACGAACACAAAGATGCTTCGTGAAAGCTACACTATCTTTCACTACACTATCTATCATAATTATGAATGATAATAATTATTGCTAGTTTAATACGCGTGATCTATTGTCTCGCAAAAGAAACTGCGACATAATGCACGATGGCCAACAATGCTTCGTTTTCTTAGAAGCGAATTTCAACTGTTTTGCATCGATCGCGAAATTGTCGTATACAGATCAGCTGTGTCGTTCATTATCATACATTGTAAGAGGTCCATGCACAATCCTCCGAGCATGGCGTGGATTTACAATTAAATGTGTGAATTTCATATTATTAATATTTGTCACATTTCTCAAATAATGAAAAAACTGTGACGGTGAAAATTACGGAAACTCCTTCCTACAGACGTTTGGCCACACAGGCTGCAGGTGTCCCACACAGTCTTTAAGCAATGATCCTAAGGACACTAGAACCAGCCTCACTCTAAACATTTGTAGCCCATATGTGGCCAAATTTTTGTAGGAAGAAGTTTCCGTAATAATTTGAGTAGTGTTTGAAATAATGGACAAGGAGCGAATTTTCTGAAATTTTTATTAATATGAAAAATCAGGATGTGCATGTTGCCCCCCAATGTGCAATAATAGTCTTGAAATTTAAATATTTTGCCAATTTATAGTCTATTTAATAATTAAAAAAACAAGTTTTTTAATACTTAAAAAACCAATCACCACTTTACAGCCATTAGCTCCATGTAATTGTCGATTTCGAATTACATAGTTGCAAACGAATTTACAGCTGATTGGAAATCGAAAATTACATCGATTGCCCGAGTCTCATCACGTGGAAGTTGCTGGAGTGGAGGCCTGAAAGGGAGTCAGAACGAAACCAGAATTTGTTATGGCTCCCTTTCCTACAAACGCATGTTTCGCCTACTTATTAACGTTTTAACAAATAACTAATTTGTCTACGCGATATTTTATGATAATTCGAACTGATCACGGCTGATCGTTGCGACGGCAAAGTCGGCCTAAATACTGCTACTACTACTGCTACTGCTATTGCTACTGCTACTGCTACTGCTACTGCTAGCACGCGCTGACTAATTGAACAATAACATGGTGCTCATCGGTTGTTAACCTAGAGGAACTGTCAACACTGTTTTTCATATTGCGTATTATTTAATCGAATATCTTTCACTAATAAATTTATTATTTCCGGCTTTGCAATATTTATAACAATTCCGTTTGTTAGAAATGTGGACAAGCAGCCCCTTGGCTATTTTACCATTTAATTTATTAATAAAAATGATAGAATCAGAGACGTGGAATAATTTTTCGAGCACGTATGTTTCGAGAAATCGCTGAATCATTAATAAATTAATTGCTTCTTGTGCATTTAATATTTACAAGAATTCTTTTTGTCGATTGTATTATTAGCACATATTTACATTTTTTGACACTATCTGTAGGTTCAGTAACGTAGATTTGAGCCCGCTGGCTCGCGCGCGTAGCAGCAGGTTGAATTCTCGCGCGTTTGTCTCTAATACGATACTGTTTTTCATTAATAACTCGTTAACAAAGCCGCAGATTGCATATCAGCAAAGATAAAGGTTACTTGAAATGGTCCTCAGGAACCCCTCATTTCCCGGAGTATGTATAATTGTGGTACACCCTGTATATTGTTTTTTCTCCCCATTTCTTGATAATATTTTATTATATTCCTCCATAAGCTTGACTTCAGGTTCAGCATTGACAATTTTTAATTGTTGGATTCACGCCAAGACAATAATTACCTTATCCGGATCCTGTGAATTTATCGAAACATTTTCAGGGGACATATTTATTTCAAAGTACATCGTATAACTTCTGCAAATACACTGGGCGCAACAGATTTCATTTATTTGAAAGTTGAAGCTCCTTTACAAATAGAATTTCACGACGTGTGCCTCAGATGGCGCCTCAGCCTAATGAATGTTCGGCAAAGAGAGAGACCATATGAACAGCAAAGTAAGCAAACGAGATTCCCTATCCATGTGCAAAATCATGCAACAATGGGTATTGTTTTATTTCTCTTCATCGTATCTCGTTAGCTGGATGCGAAGTCAAATGGTGCGGATATGCGAGCCAGCTTAGGGAGTACGAAAAATGTGCAAGAGTAGGACTTATTACTGTACATACCTTGAAATTATGAAAAAAATATTTTCAAATAAATGAAGTTATTAACATTTAACATTCAATATATCTTTCTTCGTTTTTTTTTTCAATTATGACATGCAATACTTTTTGCCGAATTGGTTTTGAACCGGAAATATTTATGCAGAATACAGAAGGAATTCACTGTTCAAATAAATTGTCCAACCAGAGCCAAAAGCAACTCTGCGAATGACGAAGGTGGAAATTTCAAATTGAAAATAAACGCTGCTATTATTGTTTCAATAAAAGAGAATATAAATTTCTAATCCATTAATATATAAATATATGTTCTCTCATGTTCTTGTCTGTAATTACTTCTTTTATAGAACATGTTAAGGTAGACATATTATATTTTGTTTTATTCTTACGCTGTGAAAGAATGTTTTGCTCAGGTTTTGCTGCAGTCATGCAAAAATACCAGAACCGAGTGTAAAATTCAAGCAAGTCTGCAGAAGTTGCGAATTCCTGACGTCTACGGGTAAGAAAAATAAAAACTTCCGGTTTCAGATAATTTAAAAGCACTTTTTAAAAACGTTTACAAGGATCTCTCATTCTAATTTTCCAAATATTATCCTCTGTCTCATTGGATCTTTGATCATTGGTGGTTTAAAAAAAAATGGTTCTTTCAATTCTTTGCATTTTATGGTTCCTTCTAAATTTTCGTTGTTCGTACTATAAAAAATTTTGTTCTTAGTAGCTGGAAGAGTACTAATTGTGGTATCAATATAAATAATATAATATATAACCATCTATTATAAGTAAACCGGCATATTTTCCGTCAGAAATTTTGCTTTCAAATAGGTAACTGTTCCAAAAGAAGTGCTCTATCCAAAGATTAATCGATCACTTTCTATCGTCCATGTAACTTCATTTACTAGCGTCAACAATACCCAACCATTTCATCGCTATACGAAACAATACTGGGTCACAGATCTGAAAAGATGACGATCTTTAAAGACTGGGTTGCGTTGACTTCAAGCACCATTCTCCAAGAGTGAACGGTTCTGGCAGAGTCTAGGACCTAGACGAAGGTGTCCTAGAGTAGCCATCATTCGCGAGGGCCGTAGTGAGTGTTAAAACTGGTTCACCCTAAAACCTGAATAGTCGTAGACGCCTCAGTAGTCCACGTGGTTCTCAACTGGGCGAGGTTGCTTCGTGGCGACACCCGGCGTCCTCCAGGCGGCCGGCGCTACGGCGGCGAGGTCAAAGGGAGTCTATTGTCGATCTACAGTCGATATTGAGGCCGCTTGGAGAACCCAAAGAGAGCGAGAGAGGGAGAAAGGGAGAGAGAGAGAGAGAGAGAGCGCAGACAGGCGCTAGGAACACGAAGCAGATCGAAGGTTGGTCGGTCGGTACTCGAGCCGACGACGAGGCGAGGAGCAAGGCGGGTTCTTGAGGAACGCCACTGGCCACGTGACCCGCCAGCAGAATCTGCGGCGTCCGCCGAAAATCTAAATCCGTCCGAGCCGAGAAGAAGAGGCACCCGAACGTCGGCCACCGGGTCTTGCCGCCAGAGAGACCGCATACGCGATAGTCAATAATTGTCTTTAGGATCTATCGGATCGGTCGGTGATCGACGCGGAAGCACCGAGACCGAGACCGAGACCGAGCGCGATCGTGATCGTGATCGCGATCCGCGTGCAACCACTCTTTCCGACACCTTAGTGAATCCAACAACCTGATCGCCAGCTGTCCAGGGTGCCAGAAGAATGATACGCGTCGACGAGACTGACCCGGTTGGTGGTAAGGGACAGACACTATCTGCACATCATGATCGATGTCCAACTTGTGATATCATTACATTGGAGATCGTCGAAGGGAATGGGTGATTCGAGGATCCTAGGCTACCGTGTTTCTGGAAGTTATTTATCGGTATATTTGGCCGATGAAATGGATCAAGAGAAGATCCCTTAGAATCTAAGGCTTAGATCTTGGTTTCCTGTGCGATGTGATATCGAGGATCATAAACTGATGTAGGAAGGATACAGTCAGGGTTTTGCAGCAGTGTTTCGTGGAGTTGTCTGTTAATATTTTGAGCTGGTGTGCGCGAAAGGGGTCAAGAGGATGGAGCTGCTACCATTGTCGTCCTTTTCTTAGATCTCAGTGTGCTGCGCGTTGTGGTACCGTAGATCACGAATCGATGCTGGAAAACAGCCGCGTTCTTCTTTTGGAGCTCGAAATTAGTGTTTGTAAAGTGTCTTTTTTTCTGTTGCACCCTTGGGTGGCGTATGCAAAATGCATTGAAAATAGATTCTCTTTGACGTACGATACGATGTATCGTGGAGCTGTTTGTAACTGTTTTCTGCGGAGCCGTTTGTTGTGCACACATTTAGTTGATACATGTGAAAGAGGCCAAGGGAAGCTTGCTCCTCTTTAGATCTTTGTCTGCTGCGCTCTTTAGCGCATTCGAGATCATGAATTACTCGGATAATTTATAAAGTTGAATTTCTATGAAGTACCTTCTTGTTTGACCCAAATATTTTCACGAAACAAATATCTCTTCTGTGCACATGACTGACTGATACAAAATGGACTAAGAGAAGGGGTCTGCTATCATTTTTTATGGTTTTATCTCCACTGTGTTAATACATATTGTGATATAGGTCGTGCCAGATAGGAAACCTGCGATCAAACTACTTTTTTCTTGATTCTGTCTGTTGCGCATCCAACGGATTAACGTAAAATGGATCGATGTTTTCTCTGTTGTACTACGTTACGTGTATCCTACGTTACGAGCCGTTTGACGAACCTTGATTATAAAGCGAAAACACCGGTTTCACCGGAGCCAAAGTTTCCAAGGGTCCCGATGATGATTTCATTCTCGGCGCGGCAGAGTGCGGTGGCTCGATCGTGGTTTTTCTTTAAATAAATTCGCTGCAAGGTGATTCACTGGAATTCGGGTCGATGAAGGGAACGTTCAACCGAACGTGTTCGAAGACTCGTGTTCGTTGTTTCGGCTGGAGATCGCCGTTCCGCCAGCTGTCTCGTACAAAAGGGTGAAATGAGGTCGTGGTCGCTGCGAAATCATGCGCTCATCGACGCACCATGAAACGCGAGAAACTTCCGCCTTTTCGACAGCGTTTTAACGTGATATTACTATCAATTGATTGCCATGGAAATCCACGAACTCGTCATCATTATCATTCACAATCCAGAAATCGTACCTTTTTCAGTATCGTGACGTAGGAAGCTGGACGGATTTCGGCGCTGAACAACGCGCAAGGTTTAAATAATCTTGTCGCATTGCTCAGTTCTGATTCGAGTTTGATGCACCGTGTACAACTGCGCTAATTATTGTTAAAGAATTTCCTAATCAATTTCGGTCTCGCGCAACGTCTACAAATTCTCCAATCTTTTCTAAACACGTTCGCGGAATTCCATTGTTCGAATTTCGGTTGTTTGATGTTTTTTAAGAAGCCGCAGAAGATTTGTTCTCTTCTAGCTTCTGAATATTTTTGGGACATTCGTAACTGTACGCAGTTGGAAAACAACTGACAACAATAACTTCTCCACGGCTTCTACAAGCTGTCCCGTGTGGAAACTAGAAAAGACAAAAATCGCTAAATATACGCGGTCGAGACATTTCGTCTCTGTCCATGTTTAGCTTCTTTAACGTCAGAAATGTTCAGTTGGCGTGGTTCCCTCGTCGAAACCAGGATCATTGAAAAATAGACGATTAACAAGGTGTTTGATTACGCGCGCCTCGCACACCGGCGCGACGTAGCAATGCCGCGCAAAATACATACCGTCAGATATCACGACGGCTTCGCGTCGATGTCGCACGTCACCGGAAATTACCGTCTGTAAAGGGAAACGAGTCGAGTTTCAGCGCGATCAGCTGCCATTCCTGTGGACTAGGCTTCCTTGTCAAGTGCTACGCTTTCGACCGGGTTCGTTTAATGGACCGACCGATTTACATATTTGGGAGGCTTTCACGGCCGCTGACGTATTTTTACGTTGGGGGAGATTTGAATCGAGTCGGGATCGTGGACAGACTCTCTTTAAAAAGCTACAGTCTATGTTCGATTTTTCTAAAGGAGGATAAAGATTTGTCTCATATATATGATTTATTCATCAATCACCGTTATTGATTATTATATTACATGTCGCTTAGTGAAATTTCTCTCTCATTAATTCTAAATCATCCTGCATATTGTTTAATCAGTTACTCACAGGACTTACGCGTTCATAAGAGAAATCCTGAAGAAGATTTCTCGCTGTCTAATTGTTTAAAACACATCTGCTAGCGTAAGTAATGTTTATTCCACGATTTTAATGAAAACTTTAGCGCATGGTGCTGAATGCTACCTGATATCGGATGATTATTTCCTGCTGATTGTTCACGATCAAACGCAGTTGATAAAATAAATCGATTTCGTTTTTCAGAGATCGAGCCGAGCTTCCCGTATCGAGATGTGACTATTCGGCGGGGCATCGATTTCAAGGATCACTATAACATCCAATCCGAGATCGGAAGGTGAGTGATTCATTTCTTCGTAAAATATGTCATCGATCGTTTATCGTTAATTTAGTAACGTTCACGAGATGGTACCGCGAGACCGCCGCACGGTATGTGCGGCGCAAGGCTTGGCGATAATTGTTTGTGCACGAACGAGCTCGATCATTGGAAATACATATCGTGGCGAGCCGTAGGGCTGGTCATGCTGTTTCTGAATTTGACACGATATGCTTGCTAGCGTTATGCAATGATTATACGAGCTGCTCCGATATTCTGAAACACACCTTAGGGAACCAGACGTAATAATCATAACAACGAAGACGATCACGTTTCCGATGCACGCACTCTGAAAATAACAGTGACGAAATTTGTAAATTAACTTCAGATAAAGGTGGCGTAATATAAATGGTACATGGGATGATAAGAAATTGAACATCGAGTACGGAAGTAAAAAGAAAAAAAAAGAATGAAACTAGGTAAGAGTGTGTCAGCGATAATTAACATTTGGAATGCGATCTGTCAAAGAATGACAAGATTGAACGAATAATGGCGCCAGGTTCGATTAAACTAGTTCGATTAATATCTCGGAGAGAGGCGATCGTGTTTTCAGAGTCGAGAATGCTGATCGTAGATCTATTGGGTCGACAAAGGGGAAGGGAAAGTTTTGGAACCTTGACGTGTTTATACCTTCCGGCCAACGTAGTATTCTCGGCTTGTTTACATCGTAGTCTTTCAGTTACTATGCGTGGCAGCCATTGTGAATGAGCCCCGGACTTGAATGATCTCGCACGAGGCTGCTGCTCCTGGCGAACCTATAAAACATTTGTTTTAAATGTTTCTACGTACCACAAATAATTTACTCGTGATTCTCCAATCTACGGACGTGAATGGAGATGGATTCGGAACTGATTTTTTTCGAAAACGACATTTCAAATTGTTAATGACAACTGTGACAATATAGACACATTTGCAGCCGATATTACGAAACTTATTAAAAGTATTAAAAGTAATATATTTGAATACTTTTTAGTATTTATAGGCTTTCTATAGTATTATATTTAAATACTTTTTAATATTTATGAAATTTTCATAGTATTAAAAGTATTATATCAATATTAGCTTTTAGTTCTGTATTGTACAAATGGGGTATTTAGCCTTTATATGTAAATAAATTAAGTTAACAGCAAAATGAAAGATCTCAGTGGTCTTTTCTTATGTGCTTCTGTGCGACGAACTCGGTGTCCGTTTGGATACTTTTGTAAACAGCTTGTAAACGGAGGTGTCATGAAATAACGTAAGGAAGTCGTTCGCGAGATACAATCGCGGATTGTTGCGATGCGTAGGATTTTTATTTTTAATTGGTAGGGAATGTCGATGCACAATAGCGTTCGTGCGTCAGGCGCGCGAACAAAGGTATTGGCGGATGGACTGATGCCAAAGGTAAGATCCGAATGCCAATGACAAACTATTAGTGAACCGATCGATTCTCAATGGGTGCCCTTGATCGACAGGAATGATTGTCGCATGGTTCAGTCTAGGAATGACATCTTAGTATTTCATGCGTCTATAGGCAAGAATCAAATTCGATGGTGCCGTTCCGGGATTAAATCTCACGATATTTTCTAAATCATGGTATAAACGATCGCATGACAGGGTATTTTAAATTTTATTTAAGAAAGTATTTGATCGAGGGTGGAATAAATTAGGAAATTATTTCAAGTAAACTACTCTAAAATTATTGCATGTACGAAAGGACTAGTACACAGTTGTTTCAACTGGTGCGTAGCCAGATGAAATAATGCATTATTATTCGAATAACTTGTTAGACTAATGCGTAAGATTTGTTGTGAATCATGAATGATGCACCAGACCGTCGGAGAATTATTAGGGTGAAAGCGAGGAAACGCGGCGAAGGATGCTCGTTTGCATAATTGCGGAAGGTCGTCCAGCTAACAAGAAAGGTTTACCAACTCGTAAGATCCAAAACTGATGAAACTATAGACACAAATACAGTAAGTTATTCCGAAACGGTACAACATTTTTAAAAATATCATCTGTTGTTCTTGAGATACGTTACGAATAAGAAAATATTGACAGTTTTTTAACGACCGACTTCACTCCTTTGAGTCGTATAAAAGCGGCGTTAAATTCGGCATTGCTTACTTAATTGTGTGCAAAGTTTTATAAATTTTAGATTTTACCGGTTGGCAAACCTTTATTGTAAGCAGGATAATACCGCGATATGATGCCAATAGTAAACTCAGCACGGACCACGCACCCGGCTACTTCAGAATGAAAATTCCACTCGGGTTAAGAATTCGCGGAGCCAACGGTTCATTCATCTTCGAAGGATCGACGGAAATGCCTCCAGTCGTGAATCATCGCGAATCCACGCTCAACGGATCCGAACAGTTCCATTTTCAAACGCCCACGACGGCCTCTGAATCACTCGTCGTTCCCCGATATGTCAACAGGTTCCGCGTTTCCATTAAATCGTTAAATCATGTATTCCAATTAAACCGCCGCGGTTCCTCCGCCAATCCTTTTCTTTGGCCGTTTTCCACCGGCTGCGAATTCCGCGTTAATCACGCGTAGGATAAATGCGGAACGAGCGCTAAACGTGACTGATACGTGTTGCATTCAATAGTGGGAAGATGGGCTTCAATTAAGTTCAGCACGATTTTTATTTATGCGCATTTTTAGATAGAGAAACGCATTCGATCGTTTCCTAGGAAATCGTCTTTATAATTTCAGTAATTAATAGACCGCGGATCTTTATACCAAATTCATGTTCTCTAATCAATTGTAAGAGAAAAAGAAGTTAAGTAAATACTCCTCTTTCAACAGGTGACGATCGGAAAGTGGTGCAGAGTCGCATTTGACTCAAGCTAAATTAGTGTAGCTCAGATATTGTGAAAGAAAAGATAGCAAATTTTGTTGTCTGAAATGACTCGGCACCGCTGGCGGATTGTCAATAATTCCACTACATTAAGGAGAACCTAAGAACATTCTTAAATCAGCCTAATGTCTTCGTTGTTCGCTAGTCCAGTTTATCATAAATGCATAGAATTGTCTATCTAGTAATTACAAATAGTAATTAACAAATTTCCCGGATTTTTACGTTCTTGGACAAAAATGAATAAGCAAATCGGATAATTGTAAAATGTACAATAAATCACTTGAACAACAGAATATTAAATGTATTTATTCCACAGCTTTGTTATTTTTTAACTGCAACTTACTTATAAGCTTGGAAAATGCATGAATAAGATAACTATGGCGACAACATGGAAGAAACATATTTCTATCTGATTTTATTTCTTCATTGCCGCCCAAGGAAATTTTAATTTTGCCTGAAGGTCAAGTGTAATTATAACTGAACAAATCGGTTGTTCCATGGCGATGGGTTTAGCGTTGAGAATGTTCTACGAACTTCGCTATTGGCACGAAAAATTGTTGTTACATGTCTCGTAGGACGCGTGCATAAATGAACCGATCGATCGAATTAGTTACGCGTGCAGATGCTCCGTTTCGATAATTCGTTCCGGCGACCCTGTTGCCTATGGTATGCTCTACTAACTCACTGACTCACTGACTTGGCAGAGTGACAGCTGCGATACAGGTTTCACCACTGCATTCTAGCGAGCCAACGCGAGGCGGCTTGGCACTTCCTCCAGCTTTTGTCGCAGTTCGCGGCCATTTTTTCTTGTCCATGAAAATTCCTTTCGTCAAGGTTGGAGACTGCCGTCGCAACGCAAAACAAGCGAAATTTATCATTCGGTGCGATACGTACACGGGGAAGAAGCGAACGCTAGTCAAAGACGCTCCATGATCGCTGCGAAATTCTGTTGTCTCGCCGCGACATTTAGAGCGAAATTCGCGCACTGAAAAGATTTCGCTTTCGGTATTTTCCACGCTACGCGCGTTCCTTGGCACATAGGAACCGAGTCGGAGTTTCTGCAGCTGTGCTCGCAGATTTTATCGTGTTAATCTTAGATAGAGCTTGTATTGTTGCAATACAACGGTCGTCGTATTGCGCGCATCGAATACCGCGCCGAAAAGCTAGCTCCCCCGCTGCAAACGTTGTCGATTCTATTAATTCTTGTTTTCAGCGTTTCCCTTTTTAAATTTATGTCTAAATAAATTTCAATGCACGTCTATACATTTTTTTATATCTTATTCAGACAGTTACCTAAATGCTTTAGTTAACAGTATCGTATAAATAGATATAACTCGAGCGACAAAATTAATATCTATAGCACTTTTTCTTGCGGGGATACAGAAGAATGCTGTCTTAAACGAATGTTAAAACTTCTAACAATTTAAACGTCCTAAAGTTGACCCACTTTCTGCGCTTTTAAATTATCCCTTTTATGCTTGGATAAATAGAGTCTTTTATAGAAAAGTATCTATTTTATGGCTTGCAGAATGTTGTCTGATTCGAAAGTCAATTATCTGCGAGAACGAATACGGGAAGTGTGTGTCATGAGCAATAAAGTTACACCATCAATTGCTCAGAATCAAAAATTAAACAATACAGAGTAGTCGTTCGATAAGCACACTCTTTGGGGCTTCAGCTTGTTTCAAGAAACGAGACTGTTTATCGAGCGACCAATCTGTTCGCTTCCGCTTTGAGACCATCTACGAAGGCAGTGGGGTCATGTTAGGGTTGTTTCTACCACGGCTACTTAACCAGCTAGCGCAGTAAATCGCTCCGCTGTCGATAAGTAGCCGCGAATCGAATCGGCTTGAGACAGTTTCGTTGAGACGGATTTGATTACTATTTCCAGAGGTAAATTCGGCACCGTTTACCGATGCAAGGAGAAGGCAGGCGGGCTCATGCTCGCCGTGAAGGTGGTGAACACCGTGAAAAAAGAGGACAGGCGGTCAGTCGAGCGGGAAGTCGAGATTATGAGGCGGTTGCAACACCCTAGACTCATTCAGCTGTACGACGCCATCGACACCGGGAAACAGATATATGTTATTTTGGAACTGT
This sequence comes from Augochlora pura, assembly GCF_028453695.1. NCBI lineage: Eukaryota > Metazoa > Arthropoda > Insecta > Hymenoptera > Halictidae > Augochlora > Augochlora pura. Next base: position 13,115,569 of record NC_135773.1, on the reverse strand, counting down.
AAGCTCTTAACGATTGGCGTTGCTCTGTCGCCTAGATCCGCTGGATCACCATGTATTTTCGTGTTTCAAGGATCGCAGGCGGTGAGCTCTTCGAGAGGGTGATCGACGAGGATTTCGTACTGACCGAGCGCAGTTGTGCTGTTTTCATGCGGCAGATATGCGAGGGCATCGAGTTCATCCATCATCAGAACATCCTGCATCTCGATCTGAAGGTAAAATTTTCAATTTTATTGTAGATCGATGGTCATCTTTTAATTCGCTGTCTGTATTCGTTACTCAAATGTTTCTACGCAGCATGGAGGCTTTGAGAAATATTTAAACATATTCGCAATGCAAAATATTAAATAGAATGTTAAATAGAATTTAGCATAGAATTTCTTACACAATAAAACATAATCGTTTATGGAAAAAGTTGATTGTAACGATTAAACTGTGGGTGCGAATTCTACGGTTTTATATGCAAAATTGAATAGAAGGATTTGAACAGACATTTTTTACTGAGAAAGGGTGTTATCAGTACCCATACCATTGTTTGATTTCACCATCGGAATCACCATTTGCCTATAAACGTGGAAAATTTTAAAAACTTCTGTAATTTGTTAGCAACAGAAAAATCTAGGAAAATTGACGAACTGTGTCCAGCAATAAAGTTGTGAAATCATGAACTTTTCAAGCTTGCGATCGACAGCGAACGAGTTCTCTACACATACGGGACTATTTCCGCTTTGTTACAGTTGCAAAGCCAAAGATTAGACGTGCCAATGAAATAAATGGTCGTAACATCACATTAAACGATCAAGAAATTGTAAACAGGAAGATCAAGGCGAAAGTTGCCAAGAGTCGATAGGATTAACCTATCGTTTTTGGCAACGTTGCTTGTTCGCGCCTCGTCCAAGAGCTTGATAACGGCATATACGATGATGCATAGTTAGTCCCGATCCACGTGCGTTAATTAAGTTGGACGTTCAATGAAATCTCAATCTTATAGCTCTCGATCGAAATTCGTATCGAACGTGCAACTGTTCACGACGATTTGGACGCTTTCTTTCTAGTTCCATTTTCGAAGAATTCTCTCCTGAAGAGAACTTTTCTGTTCACAGCCGGAGAATATACTGTGCTTGACCAAAGAAGGGAATAGGATTAAAATCATAGACTTCGGCCTCGCGAGGGAGTATGATCCGAAGAAGAAGCTGCAGGTTCTATTTGGCACGCCCGAGTTCGTTGCACCGGAAGTCGTAAATTTCGATCAGATTGGTTACGGTACCGACATGTGGAGTATAGGCGTCATCTGTTACGTGCTGTAAGTTTTCCCTCCAGTTTCCACGCTATTTGTTTTAAAACACGTGATTCCTAGACGGCGGATTTTTATGTAACAAATGGTCCTACTGTAATAATTAAATTCATATTTTTGACAGTACAAGTTACTCATTTATTTTTCTACAAATCTTATATGGACTCGTCGTTGTAGCATAAGATATTAAAACATTGATCATTGTCGTATGTTCACCAGTTTTTCTGATATAAGCACTTACCAGCAACTCGGAGCTTATCAAAATCGTTAGACAATGCTGTGACATTTATTAAGAGTTAATAAGTAATGGATAATAATTTAGTATCGGAGATATCAGAATGCAAAGGGTTTAGAAGTCACGTATGAGAATCGGAAAAACTTACGGGTCCGATGACAGGACTGAAAATATTATTAAAAGGAGAATAAAGAACAGGTCAACGGGCTGATTTCCAGATTGTCCGGGCTGTCACCGTTTATGGGTGACACGGACATCGAGACGATGGCGAACGTAACTATCGCTAAATACGACTTCGACCACGACGCGTTCGCTAACATATCCGAGGACGCGAAGGACTTCATCCGGTGCCTCCTGGTCAAAGACAAAGAGTACGTATCGCTTGTTATTTTGGGTCGCACGCGACATTGCGCGACGCGGTGATTATGCGTAAAAATATCCCGCCTCGGTGCATCATCGATGTTGACACCGATTGATCGATGTCGAACGGACGAACCAACGGCGGACTTTTTGCACGAGATTAACGATGGGAACGGCTCAGATAACGGAATCACGGCTCGCACACCGTGCCAAGAAAATTCGACGGACAGCTCCAATAATTCTCAGTCGTGTTTAGGCTACGGACGGATTAGATTATTCCATCTCTTTGTCTAAATAATTCGGCCCATGAATTGTTCAAGTTATGCGGAACAATGGAAACGGGTTCAGTAAGCATTCCGCCGAGAAAACGGTTTCATTTTCTTATAAAAGTTGAAACGTTCAGACCAATAAATCCAATACTATTTTATTTTTTTTATATTTTTCTCGGCAACTTGAGAATTTCAATGTTATTCACGTTATGAGTTTTGACAAAGATTAGCCGCGCGCAGTTGTTCCATAAAGGATATAATACAGTTCTACGAAGAATAAGTTACCGTGTCGATGATTGAAGCAATAGATATTATATAGATATTAGATATTATTAATAGTCGATATTAATCTGTCCAAACTTTTATAAAATCGTATACTCGTCGAAGTTTCACGTATCCTTATGCATGATCAAAATAAGGAAACGATCTTGTTATCTGGGCTGTCGAATCCACGTTTGAGACTCTATCGCGCCGATTCTTCGACTTTCTCTCTCTCTCCCTTTGTTCCCGATTAACCCCCAAGCATGCTTTCTTCATTCTCGACACTTTAAATTCGCTCTGCTTGGAACCAGACACGATTTAGCGAATCAATTCGTGCGATGAGTAACGTTCAAAGCTTGAAGTGCTAAGTGCGACGACTAATAGACTTGCGCAACATAAAATTCCGAGTGTGAGGAATCGTTCATCGGCGTGCGTTCACGAGCAGTCTGCCGGCGTTCGGTGACCAGCCGCCTCAAGTTTCAAAAAAGAAAAGACACCGAACACGAAGAAAATTAAGCGGAATGCTCCATGAATCGCCTAGCTTCCCGGTAAATCGGTTCCGCCATTTTGTCGCCTCCTGCACGCTTCCACCTCACCATCCGCATTCACAATACGCCTTGGGGCCGCTACGTGTGCGTCCAGGGTGTGAAAATCACGAAAGCTAGAAAAAAGAAAGAGAGGGGGAGAGAGAGAAAGCAAGAAAGAAAAGCGGGGGAGAAAATGGCGGTAGCTCACGAGGCAGCTGAATATTTCAGAAAACGAATGTCGGCGAAGCAGTGCAAGGAGCATCGTTGGCTGGCGAGAAAGCCGAGCAATCAACAGGCGGAGAGAACGGTGCTGAATCCCGAACCGGTGAAGCAGATGCCGCAGATCGCGAGAGTGCTGGCCAACAACAGTCTGGAGGAGCTGGACGTGACCAAGGACAACTTGAGGCTGTTCGTCGAGCGCTGGCGGGAGCACCCCGACAGCCCCTATATGATCGAGCTGCCTCAGTTAGGCACCTCCGTGAATCACGATCTCGAGGAACTGGTGTCGTTGCAAGGTCAGAGTCCGTCACCCTGCGCTAGCATCTGCAGCACACCTTCGGAAACAGCGGAGGTATCGCAGGACACGCAGGGCTATCTGACGGTGCCCACCTTCAGCTTCGAGAGGAGAGCTTCGGAAGGAGTCTCCACGGATAAGTCTCGCAGCGACCCGGCCAGTCAGATCGTCCTCGCGGAAGAGATCATCAAACTGTCAGAACATTTGAGATCCATAGCGATGGGCACCTGCCTGAAGAGCAACGAGGACCAACTGGACGGCAAGAAGCCTGCCGAGAAGCAAGAGGAGAAGGCCAGGAGTAACCGCAACGGCGTCCACTCGAGGAACAATGGTCTGGTTCAGGCCAGTTCCGAGTGCAATGAGATCACCCAGAAACTGTCCAGCATAATGAGACACAGGAAGCTGAATGGGACCACGTTCCACAGCAGCCGCAATTTCGACAGGTTAACCGAGACAAACTCCGCGAACATGTTCGCATCGTTCAGGAAGAAGAACGGAGAAGGGAGGAATTCGAAGGAAGAGAGGATCGACCAGGAAGAGGGAGCGAAGAGTTTGGATTTGGAGAGTGCGACCAACTTCGCTAGGACCAGGATACTCAGCGATGGTGAGATCGATTTAACGCCACCGTGGCGGCGTCCCAGAGTGAAGCACGTCTTTGGGGAGACCAGCAGGGACGTGCCCAGGATTTCCGAGCTCCAAAACGTTCATAAGAGTTTGAATTTAGACGAGCCGACCAGCACCAAGGATTTACTGCTGCACCTGCTGGAAGAGTGGGACGAGGTAGCTACCAGGCCTTCAGGAGTCGGCCGGAAGTCGGTTAGCGCTGACTGGTGTGGAGAGGAATCGGTTGCCAGGAAGACCATGAACTCCTTGGCTGAGTACTTTCAGTCGAAGCAACAGAAATCGACCTCGTCCAGTGTCAACGCCACTGCGCCGAGCTCGATACATCGTTGAAGATCACTTGGGTGCTCGAGGACTGGATGAAACTCGTACAAGTGAACGATTTCTTCGGGAAGTATGGGAACGCTAATGTCATTGTTTTATACAAGTGGGTTCTTTGTTTGGTGCTGAAAGCTACGGAGGTTCTAATGTGGTTTGAGCTGATTGTAAGAACCGGTTTTTGGGGAAGTCGATTTTCATTGGATCACTTTTGACAAATGCCCTTGTTCAGTCTTAATTTTCTTCGGGGAATGACCTTTTAGTATGGTGGATTATATTGCGTTGGTAAATGTCTTTGTAGATGGAACGGAACGGTGTCGAAGTTCGGCCGAGATACCGAAAACTATGTTTGTTTATTGTGTATTATAAATGTGCATGCGTGGACGTACGTATTATTTATATTCTAAGCTAAATTATGTAACAGTCACGTGTGTGGAACGATCTCTCATACGGACTGTATCGGGATCACATGTCTATGCATGTACTCTTGTTTTATTGTATTATTTATATTATATGTTTAATATAAAAGGCCATGAAACGTGCGTTGTCTGCTGTTTTATTTCACGTTGTTCTGTCGTAGTTTACTAACTCGATTAGATCGTCTCTAAAGATCCCTATAATGCAAGATCCTTCCAACAAATCGCTAACGATTCGAGTCCGAGGTTTCCACAAGTAATGATCCAAGCCCACTGAATCAACGATCTCGATTCATACATTAGATTTAGGCCCTTCGATCCTGAATTACTTCAATTCTAGTCTGGATATTTCGACTGAAGTTATTCAACTCCAAATCCTTCTAACTAGCCTATAGATTCTAACGTCGTCCGAATTTTTATCGAACGAATCGTCAGAGTGAGACGAGACTTGATTGGAATGTAGACTCACCCGGAAACTTTGATGTTTATTCTGCTCCAGGATGAGACCATCCGCGGGTCAGCTGGTAGATCACCGATGGCTGGAGGCAGCTCTGGAGAACCCGATCTGTAAAGTTCGATTAAAGCGTTACGTGATCAAGAAGAGATGGGTCAAAGCGGTGAACACCATACTGGCGTTGAAACGCATGGGCGCCCACCTAGATTTAGAATTAGTATGATAATCTATTCTTAGCTGGTCAAACTAATTTTTCGACTAGACGTTTGACGAGCACGTTAGTGGTAGACAATGCCGCGAGGATTACGCTTGGGCTAAACTTACGATTTCAAGTATTAATATCTTCCACTATGATCTTTCTAACGCTGTTTTAACGAATTCGCTTTAGAAAGGCTTGCATCGTTTCTTCCAGATTTCTTTTATTTTTCGTTTTAGCGAGTACGATGTTTTGTATTTGTGAAGTTTTCGAGATGAAACACAGTGCCCAGACTTATGCGTACGATTTGTGTGCAACAGTATTATATTATAAGATTGGCACTGCCGCGGCGGACGATAAAAATAATTCCAAAGGCGAGCTAGATCGACAGCGAACTACCGTAGAATAAATCTTGCTGTTTTCTGATTGAGTAGAAGCGATTCATTCAGCGTGTTATTTTCTGAAGGAATACCAACGTATACTTTCGCTTCGAGTTCCAACATTTTACTGGTAATTGTGACAGGAATGACTAACGCGGACATGGTCATTTGCTGTGCGGCAAAACGCGTGGTTTGAACTCTAGTAACCGATTATAGGGTAGACGTGTATAAGATTGTTTGCACGTGATACGATTTGTATCCTAATCATCGATTCATGTGAACGATCTCCAAAACGCTGATTCTTCGAACAAGTGAAACTTGTAATTGATACCTAACTAGTCTTCCTGCTAAACAGTGTACAAATTTTGATAGAACGGAGCTCTTTTAAATGCGAAATTCACATAGTGTGTGAACAAACTTAAAATACTCATTTTGTAAATAAATACAGTATTGACAAATGATTTCAGTTCTCTATTTCTCTCCCGAGTGTACAACAGTTTTAGGATAATTACCTTTTGCGCGCTTTTTAAAACGTTAATCCCAGTTTGACATTATGTCTCCAATTGTTGAAATTTCGATTGCATTGCAGTTTCTATTCGAATTTTGCTTTTTACTAAATAAAGTTTGCGGTTACAGCCTCGATTTGAGAAAAAAGTTATATCAATTTTTCTGTTGGAAATCTACTTTTATAACCTGTTTTTACTCGACGACAATTCGTAGTAGAATATTAAATCAACTTTGTAATATTTCAGACGGCGAGTTTTTCAATTATTTTCGCAAAGAATTTTATACAAAGAATATTAAACTTTTCGTTATATAGGATGGTTTGCATAAACTTTTTACTTATTATTCAAAATAGGAGAAAATGCCAGAGAAAATCATTAGTCGCGAAGGGTCAAATATCGTGACTACTAAAAATCAATTTAGAAGCTAATTGCGCGTTGAATGACGACTGGATCACGGTCAATTTGCAGCCTGAATTTCTTGGACGTGGGATGACAAGATATCCGCGAAGTCGGCCATCTGTAACGGTTGTAATAAATACCGAAAGGTCATCTTTGACGCCACCGTGGCAAAATATACGCGTTCGGACTCGGAATTCCTGAGGGCGAGCGCGGTACCGCGGATTTACGAGGACCGCACGCGATCGGAATTCGTATTATGTAAATACACGCGTGTTGCGCGCCAGTCGTGCCTTTAAATAAAGTCTTCTACAGTGTCGTGCAGAGCACGTTCTTCTACTGTATTAATAGCTATAGTTCCACCTGTTGTCTGCCGTCTCCGCCCCGATTGTGACCGATTCTGGTCGCTACAGTCCCTACAATAAAGGGGAGAGACACGTACTATACTTTGAGGATCAAAAGTATTACTTCAAAAATTTTTTGCAGAAAATATTAATAATTGATAAAGATGTGTGAGAACTCGCAAAATGTAGGAAAGCTATCGAATCGGTTTGGGTCAAGCTGAAAAGTCACCGAAACCTAAACATGTCACCTACTTCAAGAATATCTGGATTTGTTAGAATTTCGTGAAGCTGAAATTTTTGAATACTTGTACAGTTAGACACTGCTTTCTGTTGCATTGGTTTAAATAAATTCAAATTTCCCGCGGCAGAGAAACTGTGGTGCCTTTTGTGGCAGAATTCAGAAGCTTTTTCGATGTCTGTACAGCGCTAGTCGATGTAGTGGCAAAAAGCTCAAACGGTTAGCCAAAATCGACTAATGGTAGCTTGCCTAACAGTTTGAGCGTTTTATCACTACACTAATTGGCGCTGTACGGAGATTGATAGAAACGTCTTGACACAAGAAGCGTCGCTAGACAATCATATTGCAATGTGATACGTTGTAATTCTCTTATTTCTTAAAACTGTTTGCTGACAATAGTATGGTGATTGTCAACTGTTGAATTGTTACAATGGTTGTTCGAAAATTTCGTAGCATAGCTTGTTGACAATTATTTTAACGAACAACTACTCTTAACCTCATTCTGATCAAGATGGTAAGTAAATAACACTGTTTAAAAGACAGTATTACAAAGTAATAGGATCTGAAATTTCAGTGCTCTTTAAAATGAATATTATGATTTTTCTGTAGATTTATACACACGTGTGTGTGTATATTCTTCAAAGATTAATCAATGAGGATTGAGGTTTTATTGACATTAACGTTTACTTAAATTTTAGGCAGATCCATTACAGAATTGGAGTCCGTATGCCAAAGAATACGATCCTCTAAAAGCTGGCAGCATTGATGGTACAGACACAGAACCACATGATAAAGCTGTCAGCCGAGCAATGCAAGCACATTATGAGTCTCCTCATGGACTAAAATCTAAACCAGAAAGAACATTATTTGTAGCTAGATTTGGTCCAAAGATTACTAAATATGATTTGAAAGATGTATGCATTTGCTGTTTACAAACATTAATAGTATTACATGCATACTACGTATCAATAAATACAGTTTTTCTCTAGGTATGGGGATGTTTTATCAGCCAAAGTTATAGTTGACATTGTAACAGGTCTATCCCAAGGTTATGGATTTGTGGAAATGAGAAATGAGGATGAAGCTAGAAGGGCTGTCAGACGTTCAATGGACACAACTTTAAGGGGCTACAAAATTTTTGTTGATTATGAATGTGGTCGCACTATGAAAGGCTGGAAACCAAGGAGAGTTGGTGAGCAAAAACCAAGAAGCCTTTTTTATTAATAAGAAATCGTATTTACAGAAATTATAATTTTTATTAACTTTCCAGGTGGTGGTTTTGGTGGGAAGAAGGAATCTGGACAGTTAAGATTTGGAGGAAGAGACAGACCTTTTAAAAAACCAATTATCCCTAATATTGTGAGACACCAGAAATAAAGTAATTTCCTATTGTACATTAAAATAAATAAATTTGTATATATAATTTTACAGAAAATGGATCCTATTAGATTCTACCAGAATCTAAGTTTTATTATGTTCCTAAAGAGATCAAAACATCGTTAAATATTTTTCCGTGAGGAGCTATAAAAGATAAAATATGCTATTAAAATCCACAGTCTAGACATCGCAAGTAAAGTACATCCGATAGTTTAGCTTCACCAGTTTCTTAAGCATTTAGTTTATTGCACAGTAATAGAAATAGGGATAGAACGAGTTGAAATTACACTAACAACATCATTGTAGTGCACCAGTATGCTGAAAGCTGCACACGTAAACTGTTTTAATTTTGACTGCGATCCAATACAAATATTCGAGACCCGTATATTTTCTCATGTGTCCTCTAAGCGGAGTGACTTCTGTATACATATTATGAAACTAAGAGAATTGCTAGCGCACCACTGCATGCCCCGTGCTAGAAATAATCGTCTTGTAAAAAGCCAACGTTTCGAAGTACAATAAATTGTCGAGAACCACAGAAACATTTTTTCGTATCAGGCGACCGTTCTGCCCGAAATCATGCGCGTAAAAAAACATTTTGTCGTTCTTTTTTTACTCCGGTATACGGGAGCCGGGTTATATTTGAATTTTATTGATACACACCTTCTAAAGTTTCCGTCACTGATGTAATTCAGAAGAAACATTTTTTTCCTCGCATTGCGTAAATTTCGAACCGATGCCAAATCCTCTCTTCGTGGCTTATTCTCTCGAGTTGGTTTTCTATATTTACAAAACACGTCCAGAATGAAAAGGTCATATAGAAATAAAATGTACTTAAGCGTTTGGGAAACATAATTTCATTATATGTAAAACAAATAGATGCATGGTCGATCAAAGGGATTGATTACTTCGTTAAGTGATATAAAATGAATCAAGAAGGTTACACGTCCAATATTTTGTCGAAGTATTGCTGGCCATGATTTGGAGTTAAATACACAGACCGTAATTCTGATTGTCCGGAAGAACTCATTAACTCAATCACCGAACCATTTCGAGATATCCATGACCGTAGCTATTTCCGTTAGCTCAGTCAACAGTTTAACTCGTTTTCTCCGAAACTAATTAACGCATTAGCGGTTAATGACTTTCAACGAGGTAATAGCAACAGACAGAGGGATACCATAACTGATTTGATTTCATTAACGGGACCTAGTTGCATTCTGATCGAACTAACATTACGGTCACTAAAATTCACCGTTATTACTTGCTTCCTTGGTCGATCAGTTTGAAAATTCTCCTATTATAAGTGATCTAAATAAACGATACCAATAGATGAATGTTTTAAAAAAACTGGATAAATCTTCTCAAATTTTTAAGCGCAACTTTATCATTACGATTTGTTGCTAGCTATTAAAATAAGCTACGTCATCAATATTTAACGACAAATCGTATTTTCTTCATACGTTCAATATTTATTGACGATGTTTCGAGTAAAAAGAAAGCTTTGTTTATGCCTGGAAAAGAGTTAATTCCTAAAAAAAGTAACAACAATATATATTTATTTCAAGCCGTTCAACTTGCATCCAAAAATGAAGATAGTAATTCCAGGTGAATCACCCTGCATATTATACTTCATCCTTTTAAGTTCTTAACTTCTTGCCGTACTATTTTCTTTACAATTATTACGATCAGAATTTTTTCGGTCGCACTAATTTCTTCGAAGAAAAAGGAATTTTATATTTATTATGTGCTTACGTCTACTCGAATATTTAAATATTGGTGACAAGAGAATAAAATTTGATTTCTTATAAAAATTAACAACTTATTGTTATAAATTTCCGTTACGAGTTTGACTCGTTAAAGTATGGCAAGGGGTTAAGTCGATAGTATGCAAGAAGTGAATGGAAAATTTGACTATTTCCAATTATTGTAAATAGCTGAATCATACGATGTTGTAGCAAGTTACGAAATAGGATAGAAGCGATGCGTTGGACCACAAAGGGTTAATTTCTACCCTTTGCAAACTGGAGTGTCTAAAGTTGTAAACAGTTAGCCAGGCTTTTCCTACTGTAGTCTCCTCTTGGGTCACATTCGATAGTAGTGATAGTGTACGATAGTGTAGTGATAGTGTACGATACACGAACAGAATTAGTCAGAGTATAATATATTAAAATATTGTAGCGTTTCATGGTAGTCCATAGTATTCATACATTCGAATAAATTAAATGTTACTAGGGTCTTTAAAATAAAAAACGGTTAAATCAATAATTATTAAGCTAAATTTCAATTTTCTAGTTTCGGTTTCATTATATAAATAACTTTGATATTGTGTGAATCAAAGTTATTATGAATTATCGGTTATTTTTTTATTAAATTTAATGTTGACAATGTTAATGACCTCGGCATACCAGTTAAAACTTTGACTGTCACAACAACCTGAATAATTTTACAAAATTAAGGTGAATTATTTAATGAAACCTAAATTGGAAACTTTAGTTGTATAGAATCAATTGTTTTTTCATTTTTAAATTTTATTGAATCATATTCCAATGAAGTTAGAAATATGGAATCGATTAGCGAAACAATTAATTATTAAAGCTGAGCAAATGATTCCGCTACATTATAGATGACGCGGCAGGTAAGCGTTATAAAATGTTGCTGGACTGTGATCCTCCACCCTAGTATCGTAAAGAGCAAGGGAACAGGGTGTAAAGGCGAGAAACGATTAATCAGCGATCGCCACGGATCGAGGGAGCCAAGGTGGCGTAGATTTCTGGCGCGGTGTGAGCCGACGTCGTCAGCATCGTGGAACTTTATACTCGAGCGTCGCGGCGCCCTCTCCCTGGCTCGACCCCCTCCATATAAGGAGCCGCCTCGTGGTCCGGCGTCGGCCACGCGGCCGAAGCTTCAGCCTCCAGGCTGCCTCTGATAAGGTAGCCTCCTTCCTCGACGTCTCACAGCCGCCTCCGGCATCGCCAAGGTCTCAAGGAGAGCCAACCCACATTCGTTTATCGCAGCTCCTATTTCGTCGTCGTCGTCGTCGTCGTCGTCGTCGCCGTCGTCATCGTAGTCGCTTCGCTCCGCTTCGTTTCGGCTTCGTCCGCTGCTCCCGTTTCCACAACACAACCCCGTTGCTTGGTGCTTTTTTTATTCACGGACACAGCTGCCACCGAGTCTCCGTCTCTCCCTCTCTCTCTCCTCTGATCGGTCGGAAAGAAGCGACGCGATCTCGAACGGATTTCCGTGTGCGCTTTTGCGAGATTGTTCGGATTCGAGCTTTCATCCCCCTATGTTGCAACCAGCAACTTGCAGCGTTAGTTTTCTTTGGGAAGATGGATCACTGATATTGTCCGCTAGATGTAGAGTATTTAGATTATGCGATTCTCACTCTCGCTTCTAACCATCAAGCATAAAGATCACATTGACTTGTATTTTATATAAATTATATCGTGTGAGGCTGATCCTATCTGCAAACAAAACATCTTCACAGCTGTCTTTTACCTGGCTGGATAAAGCATCCACAGTAAAGATTTCAGTTCAGTTTTATTCTTGTACAAGTTCGACACTACAAATCTTAAAATCTGTAAAAGTAACATCAATATCGCTGGTTCCGTGTAATGTTACATGTCTGAAAAAAGGACTTCATAATATCCTTAGTATACTTAGTATACATACTTAGTATACTTAGTATACATACTTAGTACATTGATATCAGAGCTAGATTGAACCTTGAATTAAACGGGTGTTTAAGTTGAACCTTTGGTCGAACCATGTTATGTATTTATGAGAATCAAGAATGTAGAAAAATACTAGGGAAATAAATAATAAATGTGGCAATGAAACAATCGACGTCAAGATGGCGTCAGCAGCCGCTAACCGCGAAAATTCGCATGACGCCGCAATCGCGTCACCCGTCGTTATAGTGTGCTAACGCTTTCGCGACCATGCGTGTTTGGCTATGCCCGCCGCTGATCACTGGTTAGCATAAACTGATTATTGACAATGCTAGTACGCGTCTTGCTTAATTTATCCATCGTTACTTAAACAATTATTTCTGTGCTCATTCCCCTTTGGTCCACTGGTGCAGATAACTAACGACACCGAAGGATTTCGGTCAACAGAAAATCGTATATTTATTTGTGCGCTACCTATACAAGGTTGCATTCCGAAACGCAACTGCTTTTTTATTATAGAAGCATACTATAGTATTGAGAGTGCAGAGTACAAAAATAACGGTAGAACAGAAAGCATAAAGGGCGGAATAAATTGGAATGAAAATCAAATATCATTTTTCATGGAAAATCGTGGAATTCAGAAAAATGGAAATCCACGTTCCTTTATTACAATTTGAATACAATGCACGAGGGCCATTTTTGACGATTTCATTGAAAAAATTTCAAAACCGTTCCAATTCCCAATTTACCGCGGTATGTCCACTCGAACGCTTTCAGCTGTTCGTTCCGTTCTCCCGACGATCAAAGGACATAATTTTGTAAAATATTATTTCTCGCGTGCTTCTCATTGCGAGGAATTCGAAACTGCAGCTTCCCGGCTAATGTATCGTCTATTATTTATGGCATCGGGGTATTCGCGCGACAGGCACGATCGTTTCGAGTGTCGGCGCGCAGGTAACGATCGAATTAAAGGAACCGAGTGACTTGTTGTCATTGCTGCCGGGTGTGTATATTTAGTGCGGTGCCCGCGTAGTAGGGTGGATAAACTTAAATACGAAATGACCACAGGGCAGATGTAATCTAGCTGTATCAGCATCGGAAATAACCGAGCCGATCTGCCAGCGTTTGCCAGAGGGTTTCTAGCGGCGCGCGTTCTCTTCAACAACAATCGCCGGATTTCCAAAGGCACGAAAGTTGGCTTGCGCACGGTCTGCGTTCGCGTGCTCCACTTCGCGGGACCGTACTTAATTAGGTTACGGAGTAAGATAAACAAAGATGGCGACTGGTTGCAACCTCCGCAAGCCCCGGCCGACGAAAAGACACCGTCGTTCTCTGCCAATCCATCCCGAACCGGCGGCGGCGGCACCGTGAGAAATTTTAATTAAATCTTGAGGGTCCATCAACTTCGGAGCAAGTTGAACTTTTTATCGCGTTACGTGCACCACGCTCGCGGGACTACGGTTTTACGATCCTACCCCGGAGAGATCAGCGATCTATAAGGTGAATGGCGATGGATAGACCGGAATCGCGCACGTCGCTCAGAACTTTTAATTAAATTGTAAATACCTGCATAGACGGGGCGCCTTAACCCGATTCTTTAAAGTCCAAACGAAACGGATAATAGAAGAGGCTGGGGAATATGTGACGTGACCGGTGCCGGAGAAACTTCCCAATGACGACATTCTTTCGTTTTACTCTTGTCTCGCAGTTTTTTTCATTTTCAAACCGGTGAAATTATGAAGACTCTTTTCTTGAGAAGCGATCGACTAAATTCTTTCGTAAAAGTTTAAATTATAAGAAAAATGGTGGAAAGTTTGAATGAATTCGGTCATCTTGTTTTTATAAAGCAATACACTTTAATCACTTTCAGCTCTCGGTAGATTTAGCGTTAAAAACAGATTTCAGAACGTGAAAATGTTGTTTTAATCCTATAAACGATGGAGGAGGAATCATTGTTAGAAAAATATAAATTATTCAAACTGCGTTTGAAATGTTGCCAGGAGCTTGTAATAATTGATATCAACAGATGTTTTGTTACGTGCAATTAAAATTTCAAAACGACGGCTCTAATAGCTTCAACGTATTGGAAACAGCGACAGTAGTTAAACGAACATTATTGTATTCGTTTCTTCGAGAATTGTTATCTTTGGCTGACTCTTCAAGACCGTTTCGCGAGTAGATTATAAAAGTATTACGAAGATTGAGAAATGTGTTATGTTTTTGTACAGTAGCATACTTCTATCGATCCGCGACCAGACGACCGTAGAATGATTAACAGAGATCTTGCTTGGAAACGATCTCGATCGGCTGGGCTCGTTTTTCTCGCGGGATTTTCGAGCTTTTATCCGTCGTTCTTTTCTATTTTCTATGGCTCGAACCGATCGTTACGTCTGTTGGCACTCAATTCGGTTTCATTGTAAGGATACCGAAGGTTCTCGGTGGAGTTTATTCGGCGATATAGAAATTAGCTTAGCACGCCTCTGCAATTTACCACTTGTCACATAATCGAACGCTCTCGCGGTAATAAAATAAAAATAAAAATGTATGAAAACTCCAACGATTTCGTAGGATGGCATTTGATTTTAATATCTCAGTATTGGAAACATATAACAACACAATTTATTTCTTCTTTACTAAATAAACAAGCTTTATTTTACTAAATTCTCGCACATGTCGATTCGCATGCTATAATTAACACTACATTTACCGTACTCTGAAAGCACTAACGTGTGTCGCTTCATAACAATGACTATTCATTGTTACTAATTCATTCAACCGATTTCTAAGCAAGTGTTACCATATTATCAACTATTTAAATCAGCATGGTCTGGATTAATGTTCTACAGAAAATCTTCGTACGTTCCTCGCGACGATGCTCAAAAGACGGATAATATTGAAAGTTCGACAGAGTTTAATACTTCACGTGTTTTGCTCGTTTCGATTTCCTTGAGAAGCGTCTACAAGTCTGAAATCTTATCACGATTTTTCGCACGAAAGTATCAGGGCTTCGATATCCTATCTAGAAGGATAAGTATCAATCGCTAATCGACTTACGTCGTCTCGTTTTAGGGGATGTTGAGGCCACTAATGGTAGGAGGAGAGGTTTGCTCCCCATTATTTGCCGCGTTTATCGCTAACAGTAAAATATCGTTGGCTCAGGATAACGGGCAGTAATCGTTCCAGTGCTCTTCGGAAGTTAGGCGAGCTTGTACCGACCCTCCGCTCCATAGAGCTCATCCAGCATGCAAAGTTATTCCGTGCCTTGTGCATGAATGGCTAAAAACGGGTGGCCAGTTGCTCATGAATCTCCAGTAAGTTCTTCAATAGTTCAATTAGTTCGAGCAACTTTGGTCGGTGGCAGTTAATTGGCCTACTTAGATCATCCACACTAATTGAATCGCTCTCGACCTAGGCGGTGATTATTGAATCTCACGTAACTCCTCGAGATTGGGTTTCAACACACTTCACACATCAATATCCTATACAGAGTCTCTCTCTCTCTCTCTCTCTCTCTCTCTCTGTCTGTCTCTATCGTTCTCTTTCCTTTCCTCAATTGTTAATTGTAGGTGTACGCTGTTTTTTGATTCTGTTAAAAAGCTGTCCGAACAGAACGATCTGGGTTATCTGCCGTGCCTTTCGTAAGGAGAAAAAAAGATGTCAAGCACACGGAGGATTTCAGACGAATTCCCTTTCCCCCATTAGATGCGGGGCTTTATCCAGGCTGTGAGTGTAATTTTAGCTACTCGGAAATAGCAGTTTATTCGGCAGTGTATCAGCCCGCTCGCGAACCTTTTCACATTTCGTTTTTGTTTCCCTTCCGGCGCGCGTTCGCCGCTCCGGCCCAAAGGAACGAGGAAAATGGAAGTGTATTTTTAACGGTCGCCTGGAAAATCTCGTGACCTGTACTCGCGGTCGAATACCAGAACCGGAAATTGCACGGGATTTCGATAAAATCGCACTGCTAGTCCTCGAATTCTGCGGATCGCGCAACTATCCACTTTCGTCCTTCTCCCACTAGTGTTTGGACGTGTCTTTTGAAAAGAGTGAAAAGGGTAACACGCTATATTCTCTTAGAAAATCGCTGATAACAGTGTTCCATCCCATTAGTGGAGGACGAAAAATGGAATCGATACTAAAATACAAAAGGCATGTTTCGTTAACGATGGAACTCACGATTTTGTCTATATCGATGGACATCGTATTTTTAATTTTAGAACAGTTGAAATTACATTAAGTTACCATTCGCAGCATTTTCAAGGAAATTCGTGTCTTCAGTTTTCATATGCTACATAATACCTAAACCTTTGAAACGAGTTTAGGTTTATCATCGATCCATTGTTTCAACGAGATCCCGATAGCACAGCTCTTTGCGCTCGAAGATATTTTAACTCTCGACATATTTTTCGAGCTAGAATATTTCCATACTATTTCGATATTTATTCTCATTCTACATGTAGAATTTAAAACCTAACCATGAATTCTCAATAATTTATCAGATACAAACATTAACATAAAAATGTATACATACAACAGTTGCATTTTCAACAATTATTAAAACATACATAAACTCAATAATGTAAAAATGACGTTGGAACAATAGAAGCGTCACCATTCGACGTTTGCAAGATCGAATGCCCTTATCTCGAGCATGCATACTGGAATGTTAATGTTACTTCCATGACAAGCGACAGAAACATTGAACGTTGGTTAGCTAATTGTACGAAGGTCCAGCGTCTCGTTTTCGCCACGTGAAAACTCCTAATCAAGGTATTCAAAATTCGTCTATCCCTTCCAATCCTGTGTCTCACATCTCGTCTCTCCGCGAGTCGACGGTCGTATAGGCGGCAGGCAGCGGATAGGCACGCGGGGGCGTAACGCACACCGGTGAAAAGGGGTCCACGGGAAAAGCGGGCGATCCACCGTGCGGGATCTAAGAAGGGACGAAAATAGTAGCGGTGCCAGGATCGTATTCACGCTCGCGCCCCACGGACGTGGATCTGCTTTCTATTAATAGCGGGTAACGAAAGGGAGCGCGATCGAGAGTCGGCCTCCGCCGCATAGGCATCGTCCCGAGTCTTGGTGCTGTCCAGACTCTGCCCGCAGGACTTCAGAGCCGCTCGAGCTGTCGCGGACTCCACATTCCACCAGCAAAAGCTCTCTCTCTCATCGTGCGTGGCCTGTCGTTGGAAGCATCTGTTGCTCGGCTGGTGCCCCGAGGCGAACCCTCATACCACCACATACACACACTCTCCCACCCACCCACACCACGTCCATACACATAGCCACACATTCACACCGTTCGAGTGTAAGTTTCATTAATTTTTCATTAGTGCTGATTTACGATAGCTTGCCACCGCGAGCACGGGCCCCCGGGTGGCACGATTCGAGTGATCCGATCGGGAATCGCGCGTTCTACGATCTAGCCGTGCACGGTTCGATTTAGTGATCGATCGGTCAAGTGAGTCTCCGCCTCCTCTTCCTCATCTTCGCCTTCGTCTTCGTCTTCGTCGACACCTTCGCCCTCCGGTTGCTGCGAGAACGGAAGTGTGAACAGTGAAAACTAGAACTCCTAAAATCCGAATGGACGTTCCGAACCTGAGGATCCGGAAGATACCGTGCTGACTCGCCCACCGAAAAGTTCAAAGACCGATCTTCAGGTGACCAACTGACGACCGACGGATCGAGGAAACCTGCAGGAACTCCTGTGCAGTTCGGTCGCCGATCGTTTCGCGTAGACTCTAGCGAGTAAAAGGGTCCTAGTGATCGGTAGCGCGGTTAACCGGTGAGAGACAGTAATCGGCGAGCAGTGAAGAGGAAAGTTTCCTATCTTGTGACCCGGGCACTGTATCTACCAATGTTTTGGTGTACGCAGACGGAAATGCGCGGGACCGGATCCGCGGTTTCTAAATATGGCGCGTGGCGCCGCGATTGCTATAGCCGCGAGTCGGATATCCCGTTTCGAGGCATTCGCGAGTGACGCGCAGACAATTATGTAATGTTGTTCGTTGTTCGATGGGTGTCGCGTTGTACCCACGCCTGCGGAGGACCTTCTAAACGTTCGCGTGGTTCCTTCACTGAGATCTACTTTTAACCTCTCCCGATTCGGCGTCCCGACGCCGAGATCCGGCCGGCGGGTTTTCGTCTCTTCGTTAGTTCGCGCGAACGGGACCGCGATAAATCCAAGGGATTGAAAAGATTTTAGGGTCGGCTTTTTCAAGAAAGAAGTTCCGTAACGAAGACGAGATCGAGGAGGAGGAGGAGGAGAGTTTTTAGCGAAGAGAAGTTTTTGATAAAAGAGAGAGAGAGAGAGAGAGAGAGAGAGAAAGAGAGAGAGAGAGAAGAACTAGATGATCGAAGGGAGAGAGCGAGAGAGAAGAGTAGAGAGTCGGTTTTCTAAAATTAGAGCGACGAGGAAGAGAAGGGGATGGCTCCTTATAGAGCTTGCGACGCTGAGCTTGCGGCCAGGGTTAGCAAACTGGCACTCTCTTTCTCGTCTCAGAATATCGGATTACCTTTGCACTGGTGCATCGTCTCGCCCCTTCGACTTCCTTTCTTTTCTAGCTGTTTCTTTCTCGAGCGCCGGCAAGGTTCGATCTATGCGAGACCGCCACCCTCGACCACAACACCCCTCTCTTTCTCTCTCTCTCTCTCTCTCTTTCTCAAGCATTTTCGTCGCGACTCAGATTATTTCATAATTAAGCGCGGTTACCGTGTGGCGCCTGCGCGAATCGGACGATTGGGCAGAAACTCGATTTTCTTTTTATTCTTAATATCTCCTGGTGACCCGGTGCTTGTCTCACCCGGAAACGAACGCGACGTGTGATTGTGGTTCAGGTCGAGAGCTGATCAATGTAAGTCCTGTCTGCAGTTGGAGACTTCTTTCGATTGATATCTTGTTTGTTCACGAGTCACTGAACAAAATTATTAGCTGCTGAGAAAGATGCATTTGAAAATGCAGTCGTTAAGATCAGATACTGAGTCTTCGACTCAGAAACTGTAATTCTTTTCTATTTGGAAACATTTCCCTTGTTTTCTATGATCTTTAAACGATCTTTTCAACTTATTAATTATATTGTCGAGTAAGTAAACAACACATAGTACCAAGACCTCTGTAAATACCTCGATCTACAACTGTAATTTCAAACACAACCTGGAGAACCATAATTGAGCATTGTTTTTTGCTGGTTTTCGCACTGAAGCGAACCGTGCCAGAAATGACACTGTTCGTCGAGGAGCTTATGTATTTTAGACGAAATTCAAATTGTAGCCAACACGGTTTTTAAAAATCCAACTGTCCTAGTTTATACGTTTAAGAACTTACGCTGATCAGCTTCCGAACTTTCTGAATAGTCGAGACTCTCTTGTTAACTACTTGCCTTGCAACGAGCTAGTGTCAGATTGGTATCGATGCTTTTAAACGCAAAACATAAAGCATGCGCGTTATTAAATTGTCGTCACCTGGAATCAAATAGCAATCCCCTATCATTGATCCTTTGAGAAAATGAAGGCACGCGAAAATTGTCTACCTCTCAAAAGAAATTGGAAACTCGAAAATCACTGTATTTGTAGAATAACATCAAAATAAGTTCTAATTACAAAGTAAACGGAAAGGCAAGATGTTAAGGAGATAGAACACACGTTTGAGAAAAAAGAAGATCGAGATTCGATCGTGTTGGTATCGTGAGGTCTAAGGATCGTGCGAACCGATCAAGGAGGAGTGCATGATCTGGGCTGTGCTAATCGGCGCTCTGTTTCCGTGTTGCAGCACCTTAACCGCCCGCAAACATGTCTGACGACGAGGAACAATACTCGTAAGTATTGCCACCGGTCTCCGGAGGAGAGCCAAGTTTTTCGAAGTGTAATCGGATCGAAGTCCCGACATTCTCCGCCGCCCACGATTCAATCTTCGCGCGGCTTCCTGCTCGAGATTGCCTCGGGAACGAAAGATCAATAAGAGAGGAGAAATAGGGAAGTTCGATAAATCGAACGAGCGAATGTTACGTAAGAGGGACGCACGTGTGCCGGACGGACCGTTGAGAAACGGTCGCCGGTCGCCGGTCGCCGAGCGGCTGGGAATGTCGGTGGTATTTCAGCGAGAGCGTAGAATATCTTGAGCAGAAGCTAGGGAAGCTAGGGAAGCGTCTCGATGGATCTTTAGGTGTTTCTTAGCAGATATCGTTCTCGTCGATCCACGAGGATCACCGAGATCCCCGCGCCGAACGTTCTCACATCACGAACAATATACTCGACAAAAAGAATTGCGTACACGTAAGATGAAAGACAAATGAACAACCCTCTTGTGCTATTCTCTGTGGCTCGCAACGAGCTCAACCCCCGACAGACCTCTTCAGTTTTGCCGTGGAAGTACTGCCCACCATCCAAGCCAGCCCCCAACCACGTGCCTTTTGTCTAGAAGTGTTAACCGTTGCACGATATCACCCTTGAAAACGTGATCGCACGCTGATAACGCGTTTCCTCGCGCTGTCTCTTCAACGGCTCGATCGCGTAACGATTCATAGCGGTGGCTTTCAAACGTCATCGGTTTCCGTCGCACGACATAACCGATAGCAGGCTATTAAGTTGTTTCAACGGTTTGTTTCGAATCTTTTATATGAATTTAATAAAACGGGCTCCATAAAATGTGAGACGAACTTTCCGCAGAAACTATAGTTTCTTCGAAAACAATTAAGTAAGTTCTTCTAAAAGTTTGTGTCACATTTCACAGAGTTCATATAAAAGATATAAAACGAGTTTCCCGAACAACCTAATAATTTCACATCGTTTTTTGAATTATTTTTTGACATTGCTACGTATACAGAAATTCGTCAATAGCATCCTTTGCCTTGCTATTAAATCGCGAGCTTTCGGATTCGAACTATTTCGTTTCGCGCTGCGGTTTCTGCAAATCAAATTAGCCTGAAATAACGTATTTACAGATTTAGTTCACCTATTTTATTGACTCATAACCTTGACATGCATATGCATGTGAAATTATCAAGCAACAGCTGCGACAGAATCATTACCATTAAACTGCGTACACTATTTAAACAACTACGTTACGGCCATCGTTGCTCGCAGCAAAATTTCGCACTTCCAAACAGTAAATTTTCATTAACCAGTTAGCTGTTGTAATCTCGTTTGATTTTCTTTGTATTTTGTTTAAATACAACACTATTATAAAATATATAATTTATTAAAGAAGTATACGTGCTTCTTAACCAATTAGCCGTTTTTGACGAGGACATTCGTCGAAGACATTTATCTTGTTAATTTGATTTTTATTCAAAAAGCTCGGAGAGTTGAATTTGGTTGTAGAGAACAGAATTTGATCGGAAGAAATTGAATTTCACTTACAAGAGCTGAATCTAACGTAGAAGTTGAATTCAGTACAGGGTGAATCCGTTTCTCAAAGAATTTCAATTCAATAATTGGATTCGCAAGAGCGTGAATTTGAAACGCGAAGCTTGCATAGTGAAATTGAATAGCTCGAGTCTGGAACGTCGTAATTAAATGGCAAGAGGGGTTAAGGTTGTAGATTTCGGTGGAATCTCAATGAGATAAAAATCAAAATTGTTCCGCCGGTTAGATAATTCGGTCTATTTCGGAAACGCGAAAATTCCGTTGGGGAGGGAGGACATTGTGTACATCAACGGATGATTCATCCGGTTGGATCCGCTTCGATCTATATTCAGTTGGGTGGACAGACGGGTCCAAAAATGTCGAGATAAGACACAGACGTTCCACGGCTCGTGCATATTAGATCCCCGGCGTGCTCCCTTATTTAGACTCCGTGAACTTTCATGAATACGGGACGGGCCGGTTAATTATTCAGACACCGCGAGAAACGCGTTTTTAGCGCGGCCGATCATGTGACACGCTCGCCCCACCTCGCCCCAAGCCCCCGTGCACCACCCAATTCATTGTCTTATTTATTCTCTTCGTTCGTTCTTGATTAAAACGTTACCCCGTGGAGCTGTGACTACATACTGTCGTTGAATTCTCGATATCTTATACATATTTAATCCTATAAAACGTTCAACTGGCTAAAAGTATTCAATAGAACGTATCTAGTGCCCAGCATTAGTATTATGAAGCACACTTGACGCGAATCATTTTTTACAGTAGTCAGATTTTTTTGGCAATTTTTGTCGATTCAAGTTTGGTATTTCCTATTTTAAATAATGGTAGACAGTATATTATTTTGTGTTTGTGAAAAAAGACAGGACTTGTTGTTCAAGTCTTTTTAATCATCCTTAACTTTCCACTATTCTGACTGAATAATTTTAGCCGGACGTAGGATATTGTTGAGGCGGATAAAAACGGATAACTGCGAGTTATCATGCAACGCATTGATTCAATCATTTCTTAATGTAATATACTAATGCTATGATTCCTATGATACGTTCAACACTAACAATAAACGCTAAAAATCGTTGGTTTACATCTGCCTTATAAAAATCACGCGACTGCATTTATTTAGACTTCGCTCAATTTTTCTTACAAGGTGTGCTTGAACTTGGGAATACTTTTCACCGTGTTCAATGAAAGCTTTTTTATAATTTCGACAATTGTCAGTGGGTTAAAACCATAGCAGCGTAAGTCACGATTTCAAAAAATTTGACTTGTTTCTTAAAGTGTAATTTAAACGTGTCAAAATGTCGAAAAGACGTGTAAAATAAATTATAAAGTTGCTACGAATTAATTTAACTCTATATAATCTTAATAATAAATTTGTTTATAAATAATGTTTTTCGAAACAAAGAAAATGTGACTTAAGCCCAATATAAATTGTAAATCGAATAATTTCGAACAGTTGCGCGCTTCGATATCGTTAGAATTAATCGTTGCATTCCAACTCGGACGTTTTTATTTGTCACAACGATATATTAACGACATTCGTGAAATATCGAGATATCAGGCTATCGAGATTTCCCGATAATTTCGTCGATGGTCGCAGCTCTGTCCCCTGTGGCCCCGTTCACCACCTGTGTACCCGTTTCGCTAACAAACAACGTTTTCCATTTTCTCTTTTACAGCAGCGAGGAGGAGGTGGTCGAGGAAACGTAAGTGTCCGTCGCTAATAACCGAAATAATCCTGTGTTACCCTATATAGCACATTATTAACGTCCATGTTCTCTCGTTTTCTCATTCCAGGAAGTAAGTTCCAGAGGCTTGTCTACGTTTAGACGTCTGTCACTACCGCGCAGATTCGCAGAGCGCGGAATTCTCCGGAGACGTTTTTTTTCTCGTTTATTCTCATTATTTCTCGTTTTCCGTCGGACCTCGTATTTTCTCGGAGCTTCACGACGCTCCCCAGGTTCGCCGTCGACCGATTCCGAGATTTCTTCGCGATCTTCAATTTCTCTTTGACGATCGACCTGTTCCCTTCTGGAAATCAGGCTTCCGCGCCACACTTCGAGAGAGATCGTTCTTTCCTCCTGCCTTTTTCCTATTTTTTTCAAACCAAGTACACCATTTTTTCCTGCACAAGTCTCGCTAATATTCGCACACGTTCCACCTGAAAATGACTTTTCTGTAGAATCGATTCCAACGACCCCGGCTTGTTTGATATGTTCGCAGAGATAGCAGAACCGATATATAAATTATAAAAATGTCGGATTGGTGCTAAGAATTTCCAGGATATCTTTTGTAGTTTCGTGTCAGTTCCATTCAGTGGTCGGCAAAAACGAGTAACAATGCTACATCTGCAACGTTTTCTCCATCATTAATCTTTGCAGTAAAAACGTGAAAGATAGACAGTGACTTCCTATTTTTAGCAGCTGCAGATTTTTCAAAGTCTCGTAAAACTACGATTTACGACGCCTTCAACGATGTATAACGTCCGCTGATTTTCATAAAATTTTCGGAACGCACGCAACTGACACGAATATCCACGAAACACATCTGGCGAATTTATGGTACTGGTCCGAATAAAAATGTTATGTAACTTTAGTTGAATTTCCATTCTACATGACTTGGTAAACTGAAATTATTTGGTCCAGATGCGAAACAGTTATTCTCCTGTCGAACGTGTCCGAATATTAACAGCCATGACTGAGTTTATTCGAGGAGCTTCGAACTTGACGAATAGATCGTTTAGAAGGTTTCAAATGTTTTTTCGAAGGTGTATCGGCGAATTGGATTCTAATAATAACGAACGTGCGCGTGTACATGTGATTTCGTTGAGGCGATGGCGTGTCCGTCGCGATCATTCAGACGTCACAGAGTCGCGGAATGATTTTTTTCAGCGACAAACCTTGTGCAACTTTTGCGATCGCAGGCACACCGCCACTGACAGGCGTGCTCGACGCGAACAAACCACGGTTAGAATTAGAACGGACATTTTCACGAAAATAGGACGCTCGGTTGGACTCGGTTGTTCTCTCGAATAACGGATAATGATAGACCGGAATCTTTTTTATTTCTGGAGCGGTTCGCCTCTTCGAAGTACCCTCGGATCTTTTAACAGACGTTCGTGAAATCAATTCGATTCAAAATCTGGACTATTTTTAGCTTCTCCCTGTGTTTCGATTAGGATTTAAAACGGAAAGAATGGAATGGGAGCAAATATGCGTGAAATTAACTTGATCCGAAATCTAGCTTTTTCTCGTTTCGATTAGGATTCGAAGCGTAGAGAATAAAATTAAAAGACGGAGCATTCGTGGAACCAATTCGTTTAAAAATCTTAACTATCTTTGTGCCTTACTCTTACGCTCCAATTAACACGTTGACGCCGGCTAGACCCACCGGTGGGTCGTACGTGTCAGACCCGCGAGACGGCGTACATTTGCTTATTTTGCTTGTAATTCACAAAATAGATACTACAAAATAGGTTTATGTTATTTCATCTGAATATTATAAACAGATAGTCAATAGTAAATACATAGAAATTCAATATTATAAACTTAACATAATTATTTAATTTTTGTAAATTTCGGACGCCTACTCACAGAGAATATCGACGCCGACGTCAACGTGTTAATATTTTGAAACAGCATAGTATTATAAAAACAGCAAATAGATGTTTATATTGCATCAAGAATTTTTCAATTCAACAAATATCGGTGGAATTAGTAAAGCAAATACTAATATCGACAGAAAATATATTAAATAATAAATATTGATTTTAGCTAGTGTATCTATGTAGGAAATACAATTTCTAAAAATATGAAGGGTCCACAAAAGCAAAAGGTTGTGCGCAAGTATCGTTCGCTGAAAGCGCTATTATAATTCCCCTTACCGAACCATGGGTCCGCAGAGTAAACTTGGTAAAAATTTCATTTGCAGCTCTGTTATTACAGTACTTCGCGGTTCGGAAATTGTTCAAGCTTCCAGAAAAACGGTCCGTGAAAAACCACGTCGGCGGTGCTAGAGTGATCTCTCTCGAACCACCGTTAAAATTAGCTCAGTCGTGGTTCTCTCACGAAAGTAGAGCAGACGAATGGCGTGGCGTGTGTTCGAACGTATGTATCTAGTTACATATTAATTCACCGATGTCATAAGCCCGGATCTTGGGATCTTCGAATGAACGCGTTCGAATTGGACGAGGGCGGCCATTCGTTTGCAGAAAACACACGACTCGAATGATTCCGTGACGCGGCGATCGGTTGTCCGGGCGGTTAACGATTAGGAAACGATTTAGGATGGAAAAGATATGATTGGAGGCTGTTTCGATCCCAAATGAGACGGTTCTCGGCGAATTTCGTGGAAAATTAATTAGACCCGCCCCGCGGCCGATTCCGTCCGACCGGTCGACGACTATCGAAAATACCGGTCGTTCTCTCTTCGACAGTTTTGCTTTTCTCTGATCTTCGTTTCTCTGTTTTGTTTTTTCAATCTGCCTCTCTCCAATCTACTCCCCTACGCCCGAAAATCTCCACAATACAATACACAAAATATATACCAACCGATCGATCGAAATCACCATCGACCGAACGAACGACCGACGCGAATCACAAATACTCGAAAAATCGAAGGCAACCGGAGAGGAAGATCGAGTAAGTTTTTTCGCCGGCAAACACACTGCACAAAAATCGCCTGCTCTTGCGCGGGCAAACAAAGCTGTGTTCACTTCTCTCTGTTTCTCTACTCTGTTTACTTTTATTTTTGTCACTATTTTACTTTTGTTTCTGTTTCACCTTCTTCACTGTTAATCGTCTAACAATCGTTGTTATTTGTCTTGTCTTCTACGGGTTGTTCGGTTATCTGTTCGTCTGCTATTCCGCTCTTACAATTCTGTTCACTGGTTCGCTATTCACGCAATGTGTTTCTTATTTTTTCATTATTTTTTCTCTCTCCTCTCTGTTCTATTTTTGTTTACTTTTTGTTTTGTTACCTTTCTACTTCTACTTCTACTTCTACTTCTACTTCTTCTTGTTTATACTTCTCCTATTTTGTTGGTGTTTTATTTTTGATTTTTGGTTTTGACACACGTTTACCAGACAGCTTTCGTTGCGAGATTGCGTTACCCTGTACACTGTTTTCTGTTTCTTTTCTACAGTCGCAGTAACGTAGACACATTATATGGACGTACTCTATAACGAGATGCGTTCGTCGATCGCGAGGATTTTGTTTGCGCGCGATGTTCCTTTGACGTCTCGACTATACATATATTTCGCTGCCAGCCGCCATACTCTAATCTCAATTAACAACTCTATTTCTTCAATTACGGAATTCACCTGAGCTCTTCGGAAGTTTTTGCTAACGAACCTCCGTTTGTTACAGCAATGAAATATCGGAACGCGTTTAATACACTCGTTCTTGAGTTTGACACACTGCAAGTTTGACTTTCCGGTGATTTAATTCGTCAAACAGCAAAATTTCGTAATTTAAATTTCAATATTTTAGACTTGAATAGTTTTTAATTTAAAATTTTTTTTTTTAGAATTTGAATTAACAAACCCCGATTCGATTAATTGGAACTTCCCACATTTTTTATCTTTTTATTACCACGTTCTCTATACGGTGCTTTCATATTGCTGATTTCTGAATATGCATTTGAATCCCAATTCGATTTTAATTAATTTTGAACGTAGACGGTTTAGTCCATTTTAGAATTCTGGGAGCGTTTGACCTTTCGTCGAAAATTAATACAGTACATTGAAGATCTGAATATTTATAGTCTCGTTAGTTTTGTATTTTCTAGAAGCAGAAACCTTTTGACGGTTTCTAAGCGATCCCCTTGCAAGAAAGGAAATCTGTATAAAACTAAATTTCCAACCGAATATCGTCCTTTTCAAATTTTTCGATTTTTATCTGTGTGTGTTTTTAAATGTCACTTGCTCTTTCCACATTTGAAAACGTTAAAAATTGAACTCGTACAAAATGGTTACCGAGACTCGAAGGAATCTTTCGCCAAACAAAATTGCAATCACGGAATTTGGAAAGAACTGTTGATCAGGATCTTGATCGCTCGCAACGAACGTCTAACACAAAGATCGTTTGACAAATATCCGCGGATCCATATTTTTCGGATCAAGCGTTCACCAGACCACGGCCATAACAGCCGCCATTATATACAGGCTCCAGATCGGGGCCGGATAGTTCTGTGCCATTTTTCCGCCACGCAAGCAGTAAACATTGTACATAGACGCGACTAATTCCCGGTAATTGGTGCGGAGAGGGTGATTTTTCGCGACGGTGACGTTCGCAGCGTGCTCCGTTTTTAACGGCCACTAACGTTATTTATTAATACGCGCGGCGGCCGCTTTAAAAGCTTCTTTGGCCGTGTTGTTCTCCAACACCGTTTCCCGCCGCCGCCGCCGCCGCCGCCATCGTCCCACGGGATCCTTAGGTGGCATTTTCCGAAACGGGATTGTTCCCGTTGCAAATGGAATTTTCGAGTTAAACGTTCCGCGCGATCCGACGCTCGCTCGTCTCCGTCGTTGACGATGAAAAATCACCTCTTCCACTCTGGCGTTGGAAAAGCGAATATCGTGCCGTGCTGGTGTCGTCCCTCACTTTTCTCTCTTTCTTCCTCGCAGTTTTGTTCTTTTTTCTACTATGTTTCTGTCTCGTGTTCCTTTTGAGCCGCACTTAAAATTATTGTCCGTAGATCGCCAGTAGCCTGTACACGCGCCACACTACCGAGTTGTTAGCCTGTACTTTATGCTGTCTCTCCTCGCCGTACTTTGCCTCCGAGACAATTTTTCCCTTCAGATTCTATTTTCTCTCATACTTTTCTCGGACTTCTTATTTTTTTTTCTCTTTTTTTATTATCACCGAGCGAGAGGGAGTCGATTTTTGTCTCTCTTGTTTTCCCAGTTCTTCTCTCGCTCGTTGTTAGTCTCTCTGTCTCTATCTCTTTCTCTCTTTCTCTCTTTCTCTCTTTCTCTCTCTCTCTCTCTCTATCATTTTTTGTACTTGATCTAGTCTCTTCGCCACCGATAACTCATTTTTGTCCTCCATAAGTTTTTTCCGCTGACGTTGGTTTTATTATTATCATTGTCGTCGTTGTCGTCGTCGTCGGAGAAGAGATTTTATCGGCGCGCACGTGAAGTGCAGCGAGGCTCTACGTGTTTTAAGTAAACACGTACATACGTACATGCATACATACATACACTCACCACGTTTCTCTGCGTGTCGATTTTCTTATCGTCTTTTTGCCGATTTTCACTGTTCAGTTTCTGTCTCGTTTTTTTGTTCCCGTTTTGTCGCTACTGGTTCGTCCCATTTTTTGGGTGCTGTGTCGATGTTGTTGTTGTCGATGGTCAAACGAGTTTGTCTCTATTGCTGCCAGCCCCCCGTACAGCCCCCCCACCCTCCCCCCGCCCCTGTCCCCTCCGCAAACATGAAACCCGACACACGCACACGAATCCTTTCGAATGGACATGGAAACTGCAGGTGTACGCACGCACGCCGATCGAGAAGCGAAACGACCGAGTTCGTGCGACTGATTCGAACGTTTTTCCTCTGCAATTAGTTTGTAGAAGGAAATGAAAATTCATGTCCATTGTACTGCAAGATTTGTACGTCAGTGTTCGATTGCTGATGGCAAAAGGAATTAATTTCGTTCGAAGGGAAGGGAATTTCAAAGCAAACTTTGAACGTTTGTAATACATTCGTCGCGAGTCTGATTCGACTTTATATATTGCAACGGGTTAATTTCAGAAACTAGAACCTTCGTAATGTTCTCGGTCAATTCTCAGAAATCGCGATTATTTATACGCAGAGGAGCGTAATGTCCTTACCGTGAACGCTATGGAAGACAGCTTCGGACATCTGTCTAGTAAAATATAGCGATGACGCGTGCTATACCATCTCGAAGGTGGCACCATTTGTAGTACCAGTCGCGAGCACGGGTAAATTACGTTCTTTGATGTGTAGGAAATCGTACCTTTCCTTTGATAGTGATGGCCTTCCTTGTAGATTGTAATTTAATAGATGATAAAATGGTTAACAATTTCATACTAGCTTGTACCTTAAAAATAGTTACGTGTTTTTGTTCATTGTTTCAAATACAAGTAAGTTCGCAAGGAACGAAATGTAATTGAGGGACAGCTCCACTAAGTCCAATTCGAACAATTTGAAGCAAAAGGATTGCGTATAACGTGCGGATACGTGTTTGCGCGTATCTCTATATGTTTGCTAATTTCCCGAACGTGTAAAAGCGAACGCTCCCTTCGGGGACCGTCGAGATACAGATTAATCGATCAGTCCAATCGACAACGTCAGTTTCGCATTTCAACGGAGCGTCGCCTAGGATCCCACATAGCACACGATTCACCACACACCTAACCATCTTTCTCTCTTTATCTCTCTGTCTCTCTCTCTGTCTCTGTTGCGCAAACTGCATCTGTCGCATGACGATCGTTCAATTTTCTCGCACCTGGGAACCGCCCGACAGGGAGAACGGTTTGCTGCGAGGATCTGTACCATAGGCAGCCAGGTGCGACGAGGTCTTCAACTCGAAAGACAAAGACGGTGGGCTGCCGGTTCTCCTCGTCTCGCTCTTGCGAATCCGTCATCGGAACGATAAAAAAAAAAAAAAGAAAGCACGAAAAAAGAAATTCGAAACGGAAGAAAGATAATGAAATCGAGCGAGATTCCGAGATTCCGCGCCGACTCTCGTCTGCAAAGCGGGGGAGAAACGGAAGCGGATAAAAGCGGATGGAACGCGGCAGGCTGTCCGTCGACTGCTGACGATGCTTTATACCACTTTCAATATTCTTTTTTTCTTTTCGTCCGATCGAGGCAGGACTCAAAAACCGAACGAACGAACGAAAGCGAAAGAAAGGCGAACGAACTATGCCGCGGCTTTGTGCAGTCCCAACACCGAACAAATATCAAAAGAAAAAAAAAGAATAAAAAGAAAAAAAAAAAGAAAAAAAGAACAAACTTAAGCAAAAACAAACAAGCAAACGAGGAACGATGTATCGACTGTTATTAATCTGCCTTTCCTTTCTTTTTTTGTAGGGGTAGGGCGTCCCAAAAGTAAGTTGACATCTCGAGCTGGTTTCTATATACTCGTCAATAATACTTTTTTCTTTGTTCTTCGGCCGCTCTCACACGCCCCCAACACCCTCAAAGTCCGCGCTTTTGTTCGAACTTTTGGCGGGAACGAGACTCCCGGTATCTCTGATCTCGATTCTCAGAGATCTTTTCGATCGATCCACCGTTTCGATGAATTCTCCGTTCTCGATACGTATTCGTCGTTCGCGACGCTTTCGACTGATTCTCTCGATCACGTTCAGTGGTTTCGATTAGGCCGACGCCTTTAGCTGCGCTCGGTCCCGAGGTTCTTGACCGTGTGGATCTTTGATCGTCGACGCGGCGCGACGCGACCAGAGAATATTTAACGGCGTCGCAAGGTTGTTGCTCAGCCGAAAAACTTTTCAGGCTTTTGACCGTGTTATACGGCGGCCGTTGCATAAGGGGTGTATGCAACTAATATAACTCGCGTCGGCTGGACGATTGCCAAACGTTTCATAAATATGTGTACGATAACGTAATACGGTTTATTCTTATACTGAAGCTACGAGGTGTCCGCTCGCGAGAAACGCGCCACGTTCCGAACTGATGCAATCTAATTAGCGGACTAACTGTTTGGCGGAAAGTACGCGACCATGTTTGCGACCGAGCCGATTCGTAGCAGCGAGATCGCCTCTGGTTAATACTTTATGTTTGGCTATTGTAGATTCGTGTTCTTTCTCGTTCGTAGGAGGTCGACGGAAAATCATTCTTTGTTTCTAGGTGAACGACAAGCTGGAACTTTAGGAATGTTCAAATCGAGATAGTGTTTTTCCTTTTATATACGAAGCATTTTATCTTTACAGGATCGTCTATAGTTTGTCTGTCTATACACGTTCCCAATGTCAATCATTTTTATTTATATAATGTGCTCCTGTAGCGTCTTACTGTAATTCTCCAATGTTTGAATAATTTTAGTACTCCTATTAGCAAATATTTACGTAGATATTTGTTACCTATTTTTATAGTGTTCATTAATCACGTTATAGTGCATAAGTATAATCATTTCTGCCATTTTTCCTTTAATGTTAAACAGTCATTATTCAGTACTCAAAGTAATTATAATAGTCTTTTTTCAGAACTGTTTGCACACATTTCTGTTACCAGTTTGTCCTTAAAGTTTTCAAAGAATTATAATTTTATTCGTATTTAAATATTTCCACAGTCATTCGTGTTTCAAGAATTATCTTTGCACGAAATTGTTTCTATACATCTGTATAACCGAAGTACCTTTTTAGTGTTGAACAGTCGTTTACATTATTCCTGTAACCAAAGCGTATATTAGCTTTAGTAAGATTTATAATTCTATTCACGTATGCATGTCTCCAGTGCTATCCATGTTCGAAATATTCGAACGTCTTTGTCTGGGACTGTCTCCATATATCTTTGTCACCGAAGTATTCCTTTAGCGTCCGTCAGTCACCTACATTCAAAGAGTAGTAACATCTCCGTCCAGAACCGCATACATATTTTTCCAAAGTGTTTCTCCAACCACATTGAAAACGTCGCATGCGCGATTACAAGTAGAACTTAAATATCCGCCAGCCCCTTATACAACATTCACACAATCGTTGCACGTTTCTCTGCAAATTGTTCCTCGTGGTACCAAGCATGAACCGTTGTAAACGGTAAAATTATCAATCTGTTCCATGAACGTTTAATGCCCAAAGTCTCGATCCTGCCAAAAAGAACTCTAATCAAACCGTGACTCAGTGCTCGAAGCAAACAGCTGACCCCCAACCCCAGGAAACCACCACTGCCCTAAAGCTCTCATGTTTTCTCTCTTTTCTCTGTCTCTTCTCGCTCCGCCCCTTGAACTGCCGATGTTTTTCTTTTATTTGTCTCTCTGTGCCCCCCTGCCCATGATTAATCACGAATTAACGGCTCCTCTCTCACTCTCTCTCTTTCTTTCTGTACATATAATTACAACGTGTTCGTCAGGTGTACGCAGACACGCGTGCACACACAACAGACACACGAACAAACATCGGCGATTGTCTCGTTGATCTCGCTCGAGTCAACCACTTGGTGTCGTGTTTCGTTTCCTTTTTTATTTGTTGTTCTGTGTCCTGCTCGTGTCCAGGGCTCGTGTTGTTGTTGGGTGTTGTACTTTTGTTTTTTATTGTTTCCGCAAATACTCGTGTCTCCCGACCCTTCACCGCCCGCCAAAACACCCAATCTCCGTCGCCGTCTCTGTTAAATCGCGCCATTATCTGTCGACCCTCAGCTGTGACACTGGTCTACAGGAATTCCGGCGTACGGAAGATCCAAAACTGATTCTTCCTCATTTTTTTCAACACGGATTCGCAAATCATTTGTTGTCATTCCTCCTGATTTTTGAGAGATTTTATTTTGACGCATTATCACCGTCAAGTACTTTTTGTGTTCTGATCGTAAGAGATGTTCAAATCACCCTTGCATGGAAATGTTCTGCTGACTCTTCCAGATGTAACAGTATATTTTTTAACAAATGTAATGAATTTCTAAGTTTTTAACACTTTTTTTTGAAATTTGTTCTGATTTAACTGCGAGAACTGTACGAAAATTTAAATGTTTATAATGTTGTATGCAAATACATCATTGTAAACTCCATAGAATCGTTGTACGCAAATCTCTTATGTTTAACATTTACAGTTCTAGCTGAAAAAATTCTAAACATCGTACATTTAACTAGAATTATCCTCAGTTCGAGGGGGGGGGGGGGGGGAGGTGATAAAGAGGTTGATTTAAAAAATTATTTAGATCTGTCTAACTGTTTACAAAATAATAACAAAATATATCGTTGCGTTTTGGAGAGTCTGCAAAATCATTTCCCGTAGAAATGCTTGTCTAACATTTGCAAACTTCTGACTATCTGAAGAACTGGTGATGTTGGAAAGTTGTTTGCAGAAATTCCCCAGATCCGGCGGTTATAAAGAGACAATAGAAGACTCTAATTTTGTCGACCAGTGTACACACAGGTCTCGCCGTGTCTCCCTCGTTCTCGATCTCTGTGTTCGCAAGAAAAACCGAACGGAAGGGGCCACTGAATTCGCCGAAAATCCGCGAAACTCGGCGCGGAGACCTGACCGAATACTAATCGTCTCGCTCATGTTCGTTTCGTAACGCCGTTGCATAACAATTGGCTACGCTGCCAACGGTGTTGAACGTTGTTTATGATTTCGCCGTGAGCGAGAATCAGAGAATAAACTGACCGAGGACAAATTTTGGACGAGGTCCCGCGCGCACCTCGGCATATTCTCCCGGCTTTTGTCATTGAACTCGATCGCTTCTGTGTTCAATGATTCGCGAAATTGTGTCTCGACTCTGTTCAACGAGTTACGTCGGATCGAGTCGCGTCGGATCGTGTCGCGAGTAACAGTCGTTAACACATCGCGAAACATGAATCGAGCCTTGTGATGATCGATCAAGACAGTTTTCAATAAGATATTAGACGTCTGACTGGAATTTTTCTCCTCAGACAATAATTCAATTCATTTCAGACGCTAGTTTAATTCTTTGCACTCGAATATCTTTTCTCACAGTACATGCTTTCAAGACTGACACGGCTTTTGTTTCACGGAATCTGTATCGACACGGTCTCATGCCAGATTCTATTTGAGTACAACAATTGTTCCCAACGCCATACCATTTCATATTCTATTTGAAACGTAAATTACCGTGTCAGAAATAAATGCATTACAGTTGGCCGGAGATACTTTCAGAAAATTCTTAGAGTGCAATGAGTTAAGTTGTAATTTAATTATCGTTCGTTTGGAAAGATTTGTCCAATGGCAGTCTCACTAAGTTGGCTGTTGGAAGAACGACAATGTGTCTATGGTTGTTACCAGACAGCAGTATTTGCATTTGCATTCCGTTGAAACAATTAATTAGAATTGGCACTTGCAGCGTCTGTGCACAGCCGACGTTTGAGGTCATCTTTTGATAACTGCTATTGACAACTGGTTACAAACAGAACTGTCAATTAAATTACACGTCGGACTAGTAGATTTTCGCACCGATCTTTCGATAGAAGAATTAAATTTTGCAATTTTGAAAAAAACGCGACGAAAAGTGGATAAATGTTATTTCCGACTCGATTCGTCGACTATCTAGGGAAAAAACAATATGTTTAATTCAGTGGTCCCCAGGACAACTTCTATCAGTACTATAAACTAGCCAGCTCCTTGGATTTCGACTGTGGCTTGTCTTTTCGACAATCATTGACAAATACGACCGACGACCACCATATTGGGAAAAATTAAGAGGGAAATGTCTGACGAGAATAAGATAGTGTCTCCTCGTTGTTCACCCTTGATCGTCGTCTCTGTCTGACAGGAGATTCTCGACGCACAAATTTGAACAATCAGCTTTGTCCACCGTCGAGACATATCAACGTAGATCTATCTACATGTTCTATGTAACAGCCACGTTAGAATATTTTTCTCGGGACGTCGATCACTCGTGTTCTCATTGTTATTCCGTTTTGTCCAACGTGTTGATCTTTCACTCTTCGGAAACCCGCTGAAATATCGCTTCTGTAAAAACACGCTTAATCGCTTGTTTCTCAGCGGCTTCGTATTTACCATTTTGACCGTTTTAATTTTTGTCTCTTCTCAAGCTAAGTACTACTAAACGAACCCCCGAAATCATTGATCCCGAGTCACATCAAACCCTCAAAGATCGAGCGGCTCGCCCGCGTGCGATGTCATCTTTAAAATTAGAGATCCTCTACCCTCGTTTCTTCGATCCTGGATTCGATCCACCGCCATTTGAACCGGCTCGCGAATTGCTCGGATTTTTGATGCGTTTCCAAACTCGCGAGACAAATGGATCATTCTTTTTTAACACATTGGCGGCCGTCGGACAACTGTGGAAGCGATTGTCCGGGCGCGACAATGACAATGCATGCGGAATGCTCGCGGCGCAGCAATTCTTGGATCGAGTATTCTTATGCGGAACGTAACGTTGCATTCTTTAATAAACCAATTTTATCAACTGATAAACGTATAAAGTCAGCACTCTAATAATACCGAAACTGTAACCAAAGAGGCAGCCAATGTGTTAACACGTCCACTGTCCCACGCATCATTGGATAACGTCTATTTAAAACTCACATAAAATCAAAATGTTATAATTAGACGACGGATCCTTATGCAGAACGGAAACTATCGTCGTGAATTGCAACGAAAACAAGTTAGATAGAAATTTCTTGAATAACTTAAGTAAGTTGCACATAATATATAGATATCCTTAACTTCTTTTGATATTTCCACTATTTTCAATTTGAATTATCAATTTTTGCCACAAACGCTTAAATTCGCATGTTGGGATATTCAGAAAGTACGTTCTCAAAAAGCAAAGGAATAAATTTCATATGTAATATGTACATACATTGATCAAGCTTCGATTAAAACGAACGCACTTATAATTACTCGCGTTCAGCACGATGATATAAGAACGTAAATAAGTTTCAGAAGAAGTCGGTGAATATTGAAATATTAATCGAAGATCGCAGTAATTCGGAATGGGAAAAGTGGACAGTAATCGTATTAATCCAGTCTCTTGAAAATCGCTGTAGATCAACCGCTGTAGATCGTCTGCGACGAAGTTATCGGCTCCCGGATCCAATCGGGAGATTCGCCGTTCTCGAAACAAAATTTCAAATCGAGTGACCGCGTAATTCATGGGTAAAACCCCTCATCAATTTTCCAATATCCCGACTGAGTTGGTCTAATAGATTCCTCCGGGGCCCGCAAAAACTCGCCGGTCCTCCCATCTCCCTGCCTCCGCCCCCTAAACTCATTAACGTCTCCAGCTGGCGTTCCTATTACTTCCTGAATTATACCGTGTCTATCTATCTTTGTCTCTCTGTTTTCACTTCTCTATCTCTCACACACTTTTGCCGCGCCTAATCTTCTTCTCTCCGTGCGCTTTGTACATTGATATTCTCTGTCTGTTCGTACGTCCGTCCGTTTGCGTGTCTGTCTGTCTGTCTGTCTGTCTGTCTGTTCGTACGTCCGTCCGTTTGCGTGTCTGCTGTCTGTCTGTCTGTGTGTGTGTTTGTCTGGCTGTTTACGTGTCGTTGATGCGCGTGTGCGACGAAACGCAATATAATAAATATGTGTACGAAAAAACTGACAAAAGACGTAACAATACGAGGGCTTACGAAAGGATAAAAAAAAGAAAAAAAAAAAGAGTATTTCGCCATCGAGTGAAGAGAGAGAATGGATGGAGTGTAATAAATAGTGGAAAGTGGAACGTGAGAGTGGCGTACGGCGTTCTGGTTCTGGAAGATCTTGCGAGATCTCTCAGAGGACGAGGCGGCAGGAACTAAAGAGAGTTACTTTTGTTTTCGCTCCGGCCTACATCAGGGACTCTGGGGAGAATCCCGAGTTTATGAAGGTGAGAAGGGATCCCCGGTGATCTCGCGCATACGATGCATATGCATGTATATATTATAGGCAGATATGTTTACGTGTGGGCACGTATGCGCGTGATACCGCCCGAGATTTTCGCTCGAACAACACGGCATTCACGTTCGTTCACATCTATTTTTCCGGGCGCGAGCAGAGGCAGGAACAGAAGCGAAGCGACCTAGACGAACAGCTCAAGGAATACATTGCAGAATGGCGGAAGCAGAGGGCCAAGGAGGAGGAGGAGCTGAAGAGATTGAAGGTTCGTATCTCTTCAACTGATAATAGAAACCTGCGTCGAGAACAACAACTATCATGCTTGAAACGATCAGGCAATCTTTTTGCATTACACCGGAGTGCCGAAAAATCCCTTAACTTCAAATTACTTCAGTTTTGACCCATTCATTTGTAGAGTCGGAACTATTATTTTTCTCTGTCGTACAATTATGTAAAAATAGGAATCAAATCTTGAAAGAAGCAATGAAAAGTTTTCTAACACTTTATCTATCGACGATTTTTTATGATAATCCTTTGAAAACGTGTCTCAAAAACGATAACAATTTCGCTTATACTTCGACGAATTGTTTGGATTAATATTATGTGACAACTTCGCTCTAAAATATAATGTTATGTTTTACATTAATTCTTTGTTTTTCAGGAGAAGCAAGCGAAACGCAAGATCACTCGTGCGGACGAAGAGAAGAGATTGGCCCAGAAAAAGAAAGAGGAGGAAGAGCGTCGCCAACGTGAAATCGGTAACGTTCGATACTTTATTCTGTTTCGGAAACAATGCATTGACAGTTTTACGTTTTCCCTTGATATTTTACAGAGGAGAAGAAGCAACGCGACATAGAGGAAAAGAGAAAGTATGTTTTGTTTTTTCTGAGATTCAATGAATTCTTTCAGGAGTATTGCTAATTAAATGTTGATCTGTTCAGGCGTCTCGAAGAGTCGGAAAAGAAACGCCAAGCTATGATGCAAGCGATGAAGGACCAGAGCAAGAAGGGCCCGAACTTCACTATCACTAGGAAAGATCTGGCAGTGAGTATTCTTCAACAAAACAATATATTTCTCCTCCATTTCGTCTTTGTTTGCTGACAATGGTCTTTAACAATAAAATTAATTATAGAAAATGAAATTACCCGTCCTAGAGTTTCAATTTTGAAATTATTACAAATATGAAAATGAAAACCAAAAGTTTGCAGCAAATTGCAACCCTCTGTTTCCTATTATTCAAATTTACCTTATTTTCTATAAGTTACAAAGGGAATGAAAAATCTATATTTCTTATATGCCCATGTTTACACTAAAAATCAACTGTTTTTAGTTGTTTCTATTAATTTGCATTGCAACGAAGTATAACTCATGTATACATTTTATTCGTAATATAAAACTCGAAAACAATATCTTCAAAAAAAAGTCCAGATGAAAATGTGAAACCACATGATTCTGTGCAATTTCCAGCATAATTTCTCACACAGTTTTCTAGCTTCTTAAAGTAATACATACAAGCAATGTTTGGAGAATTAAAGAAACCCCTCGTATATTCGAAGACATAAAAACCAGCCTCTAGCTGCATCCTTACGAGGCATTGTCTTTTATAAGATTACACGAGTAATCTCAGAAGGGTGACAATGTAACGACAATAACAAGGAAGGTCTATCTGTGCAGAGGTAATTAATGTTGTTAATTTCTCGGTGTCGCGCAGGGTAACCTCACGTCGGCGCAACTGGAGCGCAACAAGACGAAAGAGCAGCTCGAAGAGGAGAAGAAAATCTCGCTGAGCATCCGTATCAAACCTCTGGAAATGGATGGTTTATCCATTGACAAGCTCCGGTTCAAGGCTAACGAACTCTGGGACACTATAGTCAAGTTGGAAACTGAGAAATACGATCTGGAAGAGCGACAGAAACGCCAGGACTATGACGTGAGCATTACAGAAACCGGCATTCGAGAAATTCCCCTTGCGACTGTTGCCACTTTTCCACTATTTTGAATCTCTTTAGTACCCATTCGAGTATCATTGACGCAATATCTGCTAGGCGGACGCACTGCAAAAATCTAGAGAACCAAATTCGTTTAATTAAACTCATATTACAAACTCAACTTCTTCGTCTTCAATCATTTTTATTTTGCAAAGAAAATTTCTATTTAGTTTATTATTTATTTATTTGTAAATATTGATATTAGACAATATTCATTGACTACGTTTATATTTGACGCTTGAACGACGATGCTCGAGTCTATTTGGACCCAGAGTATAAATATTATTAAATAGCTACATAGTTTCATCAACGTTTACAGAAAAACAAACGTGTCCAGAATAATTTTTAAAGACACGATGATGAAGATAGCTAAATAAAATTATAAATGATCCTAACATACTCAGTTGTATATTCGTCGAAACGATCCGCCGTTGGTGTGTTAATAGATTCTGTGTAATATTTGTCACGGTTCGTAACGTTAGAAGCAGGGGCGATAATTCACTAAGAGGAGAATAATCCAGCTAGAGTGTAGTCTCGCTTCCATTATCGATCTCCACAGTCCAGAAAGTTAAATGTGGCAGCAGTGCAATATCATTAATATCCCGCGATATTCCAATGAAGAGACGGAAGATCTCACGACAGAATTAATGGTTCTCGATGCATTACAGCTTAAAGAATTAAAAGAACGTCAAAAGCAGCAACTGAGGCACAAGGCTTTGAAGAAAGGTCTCGACCCTGAAGCCCTCACCGGCAAGTACCCTGTAAGTAGACTCCTAAGACCTAGCCGGAGATCGAAATAAACCCTCCTCGGCAACAATAAAGCTATTTTCTCGGCGCAGCCCAAGATTCAAGTCGCCTCCAAATACGAACGTCGCGTGGATACCAGGTCCTACGACGACAAGAAGAAGCTCTTCGAGGGTGTAAGTATAGCTTTCCTACAATCGATCCAGTCGCTGATTCTTCGAGTGCCCTGACGACTCGTGAAATTATATTAATGATCTGAGAGAAAGACATTCTATTCGCTATTCGTTAAAAAATTTGTACTGCAACCGAAGAATCTAGGGGCATCCAGGTACATAATGTAGTGCCAGAATACTTCATGCGTTCGTTAAAGACGGCGAAGCGGGAAAGTTGCAAGAGAAATACCTGAACTTTACGTATTCTCTCGGAAAACTGTCTGAACTTTCGTGCAAAACAAGTTGAGGTATAGGACACTTGCGAGAATCTTGTTAAACATGTTTTTAGAGATTGGATTGGCTTTCGCAAAACAGTCTAGCGAATCGGTTATTCGATATTCTAGGATAATAAAACGGATACTAAGTTAAATTGTTACTGATTTGCGCAATAAATACATAGAGAAAATTGCGAGAGGTTCGTTTTAGATTGATCTATTTACATTTGAAACTCTGTTGGAGATTAAATAATCGAGGCATCACAGGTTTGAAATTTTGTGTTCGGCAAATTGTACTCAATGCAATTAAAACCTTAATGTAGATTTTTAAACTCAGTATGGTTGTCACGCGATGGTTTAAGTTATTATTATCCATCAAAAATAATGTTTCCAAAAAGGCAGATTTTGAAATCACTATAATACCAAGAGAAAAAGTTATGAACAACAAAAAATAAGTGATAGAGCTCGTTGAGAGAATTAGTATAATACTAGGAAATGAAAACAGAGAATGATTGATCAGTGAAGAATGTCGATTGAATCGCAGGGATATGACACGCTTCTAGCGGAATACAACGAGAAACTGTGGAAACAGAAATCAGAACAGTTCATGAAGCGCACCAAAAGTGAGTCCCATCGAGCACTGTTAGTGCACCACCGTTTTGCTTGCGTTGCTGGTTGACATCCCTACTTCCCCCTTTTTTGAACAAGCCCGAACCAAGATCGTAGGTGCAATCGTGTTTTTAATTCATGTTGGGCCCCATTTACTAAGATAGTGATTCTACATCACAGAAAAACAATCGAATACAACACATCCCCATATCGTATCTTGCCACGATGTTTATCAAAACTTATTATCGAGACGCTCATGAATAGAGCTTTCTACAATTCCTACAAGTTCAAAGATCGATTTCTTTCTAATTTTGTTCTCAGACGTGCTGGACGTCATAACTTGGCTGCATTTGCAGCAAGATTCAATAGATGAAACTTACAACAGTAGGACGATTATCCAAACTATGAGCATTGTTTAAGAAAAATATAATTTATTACTTGGTATTTATTCCTTGCAAACGATGCAGACAATATTCAGTGTCTGAAGATTCGCAGTCGGAAAGTAAACTTCGCGACAGTACTAAGAGAATCTTTAATAGTACGAATATGTGTTGCGAGAAAGAATTTCTTGTTGTTGTATATTGTAAGTTCCGGTTGATTTGTTGAAACGCTCTCCAACATTGCGTTGTAATTAATATTTCTCGTATTCATAAAAGCAGATGAAGATGTTTGACAACAAACTTGTAAATTTTCGCGGAAATCCTCATTATCGTGACATAAAAATCTTGACATACGATGCGTATAACTGACTATAAATATCTATGCGGGGAAATGTCTGTAATTGGCTATAAAAGTATATATGTATAGGAAAACGTTTTTTACATCGTCCACAATATTTTCCCAGAAGTTCGAGGTTTAGTTACAATCTTCATGGCTACGAGTTACAGTTTGTCAATGAATAGCTTCTCAGTGACGCTACACAAATACCAGTTCACAAAACAGATCCATTTTACATAGTGCCTCTACAGAAGTAACATGTTCGCGGTAGATGTCAGAGAGTATGCTCACACCCACACGCAACCACTCGAGACTCGTCGCAACAACACAGACACTGGTTGTCAAGTGACTAACGTTGAGTCTGCGTAACTGGAGAGTACATAGATTAATGTAACAAGAGTTCGTCATTAACAATCGTCGGCAAGCTAACGGTGCCCTGGTTGTCGCTCGATACATCCCCACCAAGCCCTTTCTACAGCCCTTCTACGCCCCGTGAGCCCAGTTGTCGATGCAAAACAGTGTCCCGGAAAGTCGTGATCTCGAAGCTGGTTCCAGACTACGCATATTACCGGTCCCATAAATGCGTTCTGATGGCCCCGTGTTCCCCACTCGTGAGTTCGTTATCCGTGACTCGAAAACCGTGCAGAGGGTCCGGACGAGTGCCCCATGTGTGACGATCTATCCTAGCATGCGATTTCCTCCGTTGATGTTCCAGGGTCTGACCGAACAACAGAAGGAGATCATAGAGAAGCAGTGGACCCAGCAGAAGGAACAATTCCTCGGTCGCCAGAAGAGTACGTATGGATTCACTCATGAGCAGACGCCTATGCAGGATTTCGCTAACTTGGGAAACGAAATTATGCAAGACGAAAGATATTTATTTGAGATTCGAGATTAACGGAATCGTGCTTTATAGAAATTAGAGAAAGAAAATATTAGGGGAAAGAATTACGAAAAAATTTTTGGGGGATTAAGTTGTAGGGAAATTTGAAAGTTAAAATTGAGGGAGAGATTGAGAAAATAGAATCATATAAACAACGTCGGAAGAAGAATTTAGAGAGCCAAATTTGAGTAATGCGGCTTAAGGGAAAAGTTTACGAATTGGAATTAGGAAATGTGGAGGAATGCTAGGAACAAAAGGGATGAAGTTTTGAAGGTAGCAAAATTGAAGGTAGCTTTGGGAAAAATTTAGAAAAAATTTTGGGCTGAAAAATTATTAAACATTTTGTATAGCGAAATTATGTAGAAATCAGGTAACGGCGTGATTTACAGGAAAAGTTTAGGAAAAGAAAATGTTAAGAAAATTTAACTGTGGGAAAAATTTAGCCAACAGAATTTGGAGAGTTTGTGAGATGAAGCTATGTAAAAGTGGAGTTCGAATGGTAAATCTTGGAAAATTTGGAAAGTTTGAGAAACAAGGCGCTATAGAAAAGGTAAATAATCGTATTGAAAAGAAATTTGGTAAAAAGAATTGTGGGAAAATTAAGGAAACATTAAAATTGGGAAAAGTCGAGTAGAAATAATTGATGGAGGATTGTGCAAGAAGAAAGCGTTATCGGATCCTAATGTCTTGCGGTTCGAAGGATTTATGGATTGGTAGTGGCTGGTTCGATATACTGGTCGCTTTTACCGGTGCAGCTGGAAGATAGTAAAATACGCGGGCGTAAAAAGCGTTCCGCTGTATCCAACGTTTATTATTTCACGTATCCGCGTATGCGTCTGCTCGGGTCGCGACTCGCGAACCCTGACCAGCCAGAGAGCATTCTCTGTGAACTGGGTCAGCGCGGTGCAACCTGATCGCAG
The DNA here is from genome assembly GCF_028453695.1 of Augochlora pura. NCBI lineage: Eukaryota > Metazoa > Arthropoda > Insecta > Hymenoptera > Halictidae > Augochlora > Augochlora pura. The sequence continues at coordinate 13,072,044 of NC_135773.1, read as the reverse complement.
ATAGGTATACTTGGTTGGTTTCGCATGGGCGGAACGCGTTGAAAAAGCGAGGAACGAAACATTCTGCGGAATTGGTAACGAGTGATAGCGGCTTTGATCTTCGATTCGCTGCGTGATGAAAGAGAAGCAGCGTTTCGCAGTTCAGTTTTTAAATTAGATGGCTATAGAGTTGCTGCTAAGTTACTGGGAACTCCAGTTGCTTAGAACAATCAGAGTCTTAGCCGTTTAAAATGATAAGAGTCTTAGCTGTTTAGAACGATCGGAGTCCTCGCTGTCATCGCCGAAGCTCCGACGATAGCCGCGTTTCGACGATTTCTAATGAACTTTGTTTTTGCAAAACAGCGAAGTTGCCGAAGTGGTTCGGAGAGAGGCCAGGCAAGAAACCTGGAGACCCCGAGTCTCCGGAGGGCGAAGAAGACGTGAAGGCTGCGGCTGAGGACGAGGAGCTTGAAGAGCCACAATTCGAAGAAGAAGAAGAGGAAGAAGAGGAGGAGGAGGAAGAAGAAGAGGAGGAGGGTGGAGAAGGAAAGGAGGGAGAGGGAGAGGAAGAAGAGGAGGAAGAGGAAGAGGAAGAGGAGGAGGAGGAAGAAGAGGAGGAGGAGGAAGAGGAGGAAGAAGAAGAATAGACAACTCCTCGAACGAATCGGCACCTAACCACCAATTCAATCGATCGATCATCAATCAATCTCGAAACATCCTTCGAACCATCGAATATAGTCGTGGCGGCAGTAGAGGCAATAATGGCGCGCCGTTGTCCCAGAATCCCATCGTTATGGGTCCTTTTACCGTTATGGCAGTGGAAGTTCGACACCGGAAGTCGGACGCCTGCGCGCTGTATTTCTCCGCGAAGGACCCTCACCATAACGGCGAGGATTCCGGCAAGATGAAACACGCTGTTACTACTTACCAGCTGTTCTACTACCACTACTACTTCTACTACTATTATTCTACTACTTCTATTGCTACTATAATTATTATTATGATATTGTACAAAAATACACTCACACACGTTATTAAAATAAAACGGTTTATCGTATAACGACGTCTTGTTACACAATTCCAGCGTTCCTGGAGACCGTAGGGGATCGTGTCTCGTTATGTTCAGACATGTACCAGATGAATAGGATCAACTGAACATCCACCATATTTCATTCCCTAAGTGACTAGCCCGTGACAGTAACACGTGCATGTTGCTCAATAACCTTTCTTAAAAGTTTAATCATGTTTGAATCAAATGTTCTGTACACAACTTTATTTAGTATTCATTAAATTGACATATTACAAACATTTAATAATAGAGAAAGACGATAGACAATTTAAACTCAGATTATTAAATTTCGCGGATTACTGAAAGGATTAAAATTTTATAAGAAAAATTCTTTGAAAATTGTGCCAATTCAAGGCCATGAACGTAGTAAATATGGTTCTTGTAAGAATTATTTCAACATTTATTTTCCGTTTCGCCGGGAAATTTTTAATGACGGTTGCAAGAGATCCGTAGATAAAATATTTCCGCTCAGTTCTTTTGATAAAATTTTATTTATTCCCCCTGAGATCAGTATCGATCGTGAGGAAGTACATAATGGTGTATAATTGCAAAATAGGAAGGCATTTCGTTCTAAAACTTACAGATCGTGGGTGGTGGAACAACTTCCGGCGAACTTAACCTTGCCGGTATCGTGTCGCCCATGAAACGCGATCATGTACCCGCAAAAATGATCGTGCAACGCTTTTCACGATGCGATCTATTTTTGCCGTCCCCACTTAATCTTTCATCGATGCGATATCCCATTATCGGTGTAACGTACTGCTTAGGGATGGGTGATGTTTCTTAACCACTTCGGTACGGCGCGCATCGGCCACGAAATTGTGCCCACAGCCGGCACTCACCATTCGCATGCTACTTCGTGCATCGACAGTGAATCCGTTTTGCTCTTTTACAGATCTTTGACGAGAAAAGCTTATTTATGTGTATTTCTGGACGTAAACACTGCAATTGTAGAGATAAGGCAAAAGTTCTTGGCAGTCGACTATAGTCGACTATAGTCGATGCTCGGCCGTGTGCTTTCATATCACGGCCGTCGACTATAGTCGACACTCGGCTGTGCGTGTTCATCTGTGGCCGTCGACTATAGTCGACGCTCGTACCGAAGTGGTTAAACAATCTAATAACAGTAACATTTCTCTTTAATCGCTTACAAAACAGTTTGTTCTAGTCGCTTAAAAAAGAATACACCGGTGTGACAATCGACTAATCGCAAGTACGATATAATAGTGCTATATCGATCGATTTATTAACCTTCTGCAAATATCCGGCGAACGTAACGACACCTCGGATTCGCGCCAAAAACTTATAAACAGGCGCGAGACGTTCAGATGTTGCCAGCAAATGTTCCGCTTCGAAAATAAGCAACACTGCGTCGGCGTTTAATGATAGTCACAAGAATGCTAGTATCTTTGCAGATTTCGTACTCAATAGATATATTTCGAAGTTCTTGATTAAGTGGCCATAGTTGTGTCGTACGCTGTCTAATCATGCTGATTAAAACATTGAAGCGAGGGAGGCTACCGAACATTCCAAGAAAGAAACGTTTCGAACAGTCGCTAAGGTAATCTTATTTTCCTTCATGGTTTGTTAACTGTAAACTATGAGTTACAAATATTACAAAATAATTGTTGTTCAGCTTTTTAAGAGTATCGTGTGAACGTTTTGCGTTTGTGAATATTTTCATTGTTCCCTCAAACGCGGGATAGAAAAATTGGCGAACGCCATCTGTTGAAAGGAAATCATACAAATCTACATGTAGGACCGCGGGCCGTTAAAATTCAAGGCAAGCCTCAGCGGCGGAACAATGACGCGAACCATGGTGATTGAGAGAACGCTAGGCAGGTTTCCGTTACTATCTCTCTCTTTCCCACGGCCATACTTCCGTCGGTAAAATCTGTCTCTCTCTTTCCCCTTTCAACTCGTCTCGCTCCGACCTACCCAGCGCCGAGTGACGGAACCGATTCGATGCTTCACGTTCAAGAACAATTGTTCCTGCACATGTTCCTGCCTCGCGGGTTATCAAATGCGTGTGCAAAGCTGTTCGAAGGTATGTGAACATTTGGAATTTTGAGTATTCCTTCGTCTAAGTTTTCCTACGAAAATCTATTAACAGGAAGGCAGTAGTATTACATTTATTTATTTAATGCAGATGAGTAAATATTACGTGTTTCCGAATTTTTTATTTACTGGTTTTGAGACTGAGTACCACCAACCTGGAATCAGGGTTAGATGTCTAATTTCTACATTTGTAAATAATTTTGTATAAATAGACAAAGATCAGTACCTATATTTGTATCAGTTTTATCTATGTAGACACAAGTAAGTGTATTCATTTGTACTACAGGAGTCCTCGAACTTCGTGCGAAATCAAAATAAATATTTTCGAACTATTTCTAAGAAGCCTCAACACAAATCGAAGGATATGACTTCTAATTGGTAAACTTTGCGTAATATGCAAGTAAGAATGAATCTGCATACGTAAATTTTTATCTCATCGGTAAGCAAAATTCTTTACTCACGTCTCATATTGCACCATGTATATTTTCCGTAGTTTTATTTGTTCAACTTCGAACGATACTTGACTGCCTGTGGCAAGATTATCTTCTGGAAAAGGAAAATCTTTCTGTAACTTTTTTATAATTCTTCCGAATTCTTTAGTACAATGGTTCTATTGTAATATTTTCCTTGAATGATAACAAGTTCGAGAATTGGAAACGAGAAATTGTATTAGTTGCCTTGTCGCAGATTTATTCACTACAATATTTCTCTTTGAAGAATGAAAGAGTTGTTACACGTTGTTCTTTCGACTCGAGAGCAAGAACAAACTGACCAGTGTGAAGTGACCAATCGAGGAACGGTCACGTGATTCAATGAGCTGCCCTCTGTGTCATCTTTTTAAATTATCTAATGATTTTAGTATCCGCAAGCACGTTGTTAAATAAGGATCTCTCTCGCGGCGCGTGAATAAATTTCGTGATTAAAAGGTGACGTGGTGAGGATAGCTTGGGGTTGACATATGACAGGTACGTTTGACGTTCACATTGAAGGTTAAAAAACATTCATCACGCGATTATATAGAGAAATTTGTTTATTCAAGATATTTTGCATCAAAGATAAATTACGCCATTGTGTATTCATCGTTTGATGAGAGTCGAATGTTCTTTTTTAAGCTGACATAATGAGACACGTTCCAACGCCCCAAATGAAAATTGTGATTCTTATAACTAGTCTGCGGCTTTTTATGCGAAATAAAAATTGTCTGTAGAAATTGCAAAAAATAGGAACTGTACAGCAAGTTTACTCTTTCTTTAATCATTTAAACAGATTAAACGTAATGCATTGATATCTTTTCCTTACTCTTTTTTTTTAAATTGAATCCATTCAATTTTGCTATAAACGTATAAAGTCCGTAGTCTATTTATAAGATAATTAAGAAGTTATAGTTCATACATTTACGTAAACAAAAGTCAGCATAAGTACATTTGCATCTTTGCTTTCGAAAGGGAGTCTAAAACATTTTCAAAAATTACATATGTGATTCGCAAGGTTTAAGCGAACTTCCCGCCATTGTTTGTGTCGTATCGAAGGGTAACAATCCCGCGAGTCCACCTGGTGGTCGCGAGAGTGTTACTCCCATCGCTAGTGAGCGACTGCAACTATTTATAATGGGCAGACGGTTGGCTCGAGTCTCGCGCGTTCTGTCTCGTTCCTTCCCTTGCCTTCCCCATTCGTTTCTCTTCGTTACTCTCTTTCGGGGTACAGTGGTCGTCCTTAAGCTCGGTTAATAGTGTCGCCAAGCATTCGTCCGAGCGTCAGAGACTGTCCCTCCTCTGTTACCTGAGAGAGTGAACCGAAATAGAGTCAGGCCGCGAGGAGAACGGGAGAAAAGAGTCGGCGAGTTGACGTGACGCGCCGCGGCGTGCATGCGTGTGCCCCATCCGCGAACAATAAACAATAACACAGGCCGTCGCGTGTCACGAGGCAGGCGTTCAGAAAACCGTGTCCGAAACCTGTTGCCATTGCCGGTCGTCGAAAAAGATCCCGCTGGATGTCGCGCGAGTATGTGTGCCCGGACGAAAGTAGTGTATCGTTGTTGAAATGTTCGTTCCGAAGCGACGATTCGCGGGAACACGGGCCCGTGTGTCATGGCGGTGATCGCCGCTCGGAACGGCCACGTTCGAGCACGCATAGCTGTGACATGGAGAGAAACAGAGGAAGAACGAGGAGCAGCTGACTACGAGACGGTCCGGACGATAGGCAACAACGATCGATGAGGTGAGTCTTCGTTCTGTGATCTCGAAAACGATCTGGTCACGACTGACAGATTGCAAACGCGGATCGCTGCTGTCACGCGATCTTGCCGTCGCGACGATCCACGAATGTTTGAGCATTCGTTTCGCGGAGATCGCGAACGAGCCTCCCACTGAGCTTCACGGAAATTGACGATTTCTGTCGAGCCGTGACCGAATGCATTCGTGACACGTTCGTGTCGCGTCGCGATCTGCGGTAAACGGTCGGGTTTTACCGGTCATTTGCGAAATGGCGGGAACGGCTGGCAACGTTGCGGACGGTTAAAACGGAAACAGTATTCCGACTTTTTGTGAGATTGCTGATGATTATTTCAGTTTTTTATCAGCTACATTGGAATTCGTTGCGTGTACTTGTTAAAAAGAGATTTTGATGTATTATATGTTCCAATGAGTGCGATATAAAAGAATTTTTGCTATTAAAATTTTTAGCTTGAACAGAATTAAAATCTTCATATAATATTATTACAAAAATCTAGCGTACAATAATTTGATGTTTCAGTTTCTAGAATATATGTTACACAAGAACATTTGCCAAGTGGTGACGGTTTGCTTTTTTGATCCTGATGATGAGGTATCAAGGTACAAAAAACGCATGACAGTCACAGACGTCCGCGTTGAAATAATCGTTAGTCAGCCTATAAAAAGCGGGAATCCTGTATTCGGATTTCAAATGGTCTATTGAATAAGAGTGCTACGGTTTTGTTGGAGCTCGATGACAAGTGTATCGGATGCACAGGTTGACCTAGAAGTCACTAGACCATTTGAGATTCGATTACAGGATTCTCGCTTTTTGGCATGTTAACGATTATTTCATTGCGAACGATTGTAAGGGTTGCCGAGTGTTTTTGAAACTCGATTGGAAAGTAGGAAGCGTGTTTCTCGTAATTGGTTGCATCAGCTTTTGTTATTTCGCATTATTTTACTTAGTAATACTGTCACATATATTTTACATTGGGTTTTCAAGGCCGTATGTAAAATATAAATGCATGTTTCCTTAATGTAAATTATATTTTTGTTAGAGTCATTAATAATTGGGTTTTTAGTACAGTTCTCTTATAGGCACATTAATAATTACTCCTTTAGCATATAATACTATTATTACTTTTATTACTTTTATTATTACTATATAAGAAGTTGAAATAGTCATTTCATCAAAGTAGTATGGAATTAGATTGTGTTTGATATTTACGCTCAAATGAGATATATCTGTCGTTTATAAATTAAGTTCAATTGATTGAAAGTTGTTGATTCAGAATGCTTTTAGCTGATTGTATTCCGAATCATTATCACGATGACCAACTGGCAAATGTCAAATAACCGCAGTATATTTTCAATACATCAATTACTTTACATTTATTATTAATATTATATGGCTTGTATATATTGTTACGCGGATAATTTTCAACTTGAGCTTCCCTTTTAAACAAAATTGAAATAGTTTGAAGGCTGCGCCAATGAAGGCATGTCAACAGTTTTTCCTTTTTAACCTCCTCGACCTTGAAATAACCTTGAATAACGTTGTTCAGCATGTGTTACCTTTAATGGCGAAATATTATTTATTTCTATTTTACATATTTGAATTGCATAAATATCCGAAGCCTATTAATAACAGTAAATCTAGCTCAGTCGTTCTTATCGATGTTATCGTATCGACCGTATCAAACGATAAAAAAAGCATTGTGTTATTTAAAAACGAAGGGAAAGGTCGGCTTCGATTCATCGTAACAGTCCTTGACTCCATCCTTACGTTCACTTCACGGTTCGAGGTTAAACTAACAGAAAGCAGAACTCCTAGGATTTCATATTGTCATTAGGTAGACACCTAAAACGTGCGTTAAATAATTAAAGGCGACAATCCGTGTTACAGGCAGATTATTGATTTATTAGCACCGTTTCTGATCCTTTTTTTAGCACTCCATGGTGCGGCGCGGAGCGAAAGGTTCGAAACTGTTTTCGAAACGGGATAGGACTAAACAGTTTCCTGAATATAGCATAATCGCAAATGCATGTGTTCATAAATAAATTCCTGAATGCGATTTAATATGCGGACACGATTCATCGACCATGATTCTAACGACCCTGCGAACCAGAAGGGGATATTAATTATTAATCACCGATTCTGTTTAACCGATCGCTATTTATTATGTTCTGCTCTTGACCCTTAGTTCCTTCAATCGTATTCGTCCCGTCATATTCGTAATTTTGAATAAACTATCATACGCGTTTATTTATTACGCAATAAATTACTTCAATTTTTTACTTTTTTTTGAGGATGAGAGCGTTATCTAATCATTAAAATTATAGAGTTATTCTAGAAAAGGAAAGCTTTAATTAATCTTGAAAAATATTATAGAACGCTGGCAATATTTGTCTATTTTGTTAAATGCAAGAAATATGTAGTACAATTTCAAATTTACACGCGGAATGGGAGATTGTTTACGGTAACTAATAAGATGTACGTATACAACGTCAACTTCCCGACGTTTTCTATACCGCAGATAATACATCACTCCCGCGGTCGCGCGTAATGTTTAGTCGATGATTCAGAGGATTTACTCTGTAATAACGAGAAGGTCACGTTTTCATTCCGGGCAATTGTTGCGTCTGCAGCGTCAGTTGCTTAGGCTAATTTATTACGTGCTTGTTATTCAGCCCGTACGCAAGTGCTTTTAATTATACCCGGATTCAACTTGACTTTTTTAAATGAGGACAATTGCAGCGTGGCTCGAGGAACGGTCGCCGTCGTTCCATTCCGGTTCGATTCGGAAACTTTGAACGGTTGTTTAACTCATAAAATCCGGATCAACAGTTTATTGAATGAAAATCTAAAATTTTCATTTACATGTACCGAATCTCGTCAAGTTTAACACGTTGACGCCGGGGCCGATTTTCAGAGTTCTCTCCGTGAGGCGGCGCCCGAATTCACAGTCTGCTCTGTGGGGCGGCATTTATTCATTCAATGTTTTTAATGAATATGCGTTAAATTTTCATTATTTTATCGTCTAATAGCACAATGAAATGCGGGCCACCGGTGGTGCGCGCCGGCGTGAACGTGTTAAACGATTAAATTCGAAGAAGCTAGATAAAAGTTATTTTTTGCTGCGGAATATTTATTTAAGCTAAGATATGAAATTTGAATTTAAATATAATACACTTCCTCGTTTTTACATATTCAGGAAACTGCATAAAAATTATTTTTTACACTCCAGTAACGATTCAAGTTAAAATACAAAATTTTAATTTGAATATGATATATTTCGCGTGATTTAAACGTAAATTTTAAAAAGGATAGCTTTAGAGAAATTTCCATGCAATGCAGAGAGAGTTCTTTGCAAAATCAGAGAAATGTATGAAAATGCTTTTCGTTACTGAATTTATCGAATTACAAAACAAACTTTTCATTTATAATTAATTTATAAAAGTTGAAATTTTGTAAGCGTTTTACAAATGCACAATTGCTATCTTGGTGTAATATAATTGGTCAACTTTCTCGCTTATGAGAGATTTTCAAAATCTGTCCTTCACTGGTCCGTCGGATTAAATTGTAAAATTTCAGTTTGATTTGAGCGTATTTCGAGGCCGAGATACCCTCGTTCTTTCTGCTTGGCTCGGAGTTCAATCTCTGAATGTCCGTATTTAGAACTCTGAATAGAAGTTCGTTTCTCCTGCTCGGCGGCGGTTTATCAAATTAAAGTATACGAGGTTCATTTCGTCCAGTTTAATGGAAAAACATTCTGGGCCATGCACATCCTTGCCGGTCCCTCGTGAATATCCTTCGACTCCCCTCGGCTCTGAAGTCTTTTCACTCGTGTAGTCCTCGTATCGTGGCCTCCTCCTTATTCGGGATAAAAGCGCATACTTTCTCTGTGCGAACGTAGACGTCGGCTGTATGAGTTCGCATCGAAGCTTCTGTTATCCTACTTTCTAGTTCAAGTCGAGACGGGGGAAGCTTTTATCGCAGATTATTCTGTACGATGCTCTCATACTCTCAATTTCCGTGCTCCGTTTTCTTCTTAGGACTTGTGACTCGCGATTCTTACATTCCCAATTTCCGGCCTCGGTTTTCCTTCAGCTGCTCGTTACTCGAAACTGTCACGACTCTCAGGGACCTTCGAAGGATCGCGACGAATGTTCCCTGATACTCTTAAATGTCACTTTCACGAGAGAAACGGTCCTCGTCGCATCGTCAGATTGGGCGCACAAAGAGCCCTAGGAAACGAACAAGGGAACAGAAAAGTTTCTATGGCTTGGCCTCGGGGTGTCACTTATGAAGTGTTGGTAAGAAAGTGTGCAATTGTAGCGTGGATTCAGCAACGAAACGTTACGAATGTCCCTTCTGAGTGCACTCCAGTGGCCAAGAATGTAACATGTCCATAAATTCGATTGTCACATGTGACAAAACCGAATACTGCTTACAAAGAATTTTCAGTTTTAACAAATATGATGGATTTTCACTTGACCGATATTTTAAGACATCACTAGAAACAATGGTTTAGATAGAGCAATTTGTGTTAAGGCGGAATGAAGAATGACTATTAAGTAAATTATGATATAAATCAAATTACTGTAAATTAATAATCTCCACAAAAAATTGTCAGTTCTTATGGAAGTGGAAGAATCCCTTAGTGAAAATTATAATACAGAATGATCTGATGAAACAATTAATTGACCAATGTAGACACTAAAATGTAATTAAAATTATTGGAGAATGAACGAAACATCTAAGTTATTCCGATATTTGGCGACAGATGTTGACAATATTTATTTCACGTAAAAATCTGCAGTCCACTTGCAGATGAAAATTCGGATTTAAAGACTCCAGGTTTCATTGGTACGGTACTGTGGTTCTTTGAATAGGGAAATAAGGCAAAATGGAACGATGATGAAGATAATTAATCGCGTAATATGTGCAAGGATCAGAAGCAGAGCACCGTGACTGTTTTTGTGCGTATACACACTTGTCCGTCTACGAGGGATTAAAAGTCAACGGAGCGTTGCACCGTCCCGCAATTGCAGGCGATTGCCCATGATATGGCCCATATAGGTTGCAAATTGTTGCGTAATAATGCACGAGACCCGTGAATACGTATTTCCTGTTATTGCGCGTTTGCGAGTTAACAAAGGATGGGCGGTGCTCCCGGTGTACAGGCCTCGCGTTCGAATTACGCGATACGTATTACACCGGCCGTTTGATTCGAACACTACCTTTTTTCTGCGATTGTAGGTTAATTACGGAGGCTCGAAATGGACACGGGAACGTATCGGATTGCGTTGTTTTTTTATCGAATTATAGCTGCGTCGACGACACAGTTTCAAAAATTCTCTGAAACGAGGTGTGCTCACAGTATTTCCCCAGCCCATTGTTTGTTGCTATTTTTCCAACGGATTATTGAAATTCGAGCAAATTCGCCGATGTCCCGGTCAATTTTGATCCAGGATTTTCGAGACACTGCTTTTAGTTATTTATCTCTTATTAAACAGATGTTCTCAAACAAGAAAGATGAATAAATTTTATTCTGATAATTCAAAATCAAGGTAAAAATATCCTTATATAGTATATGTTTCTATTTGATCGTAAACGTATAAAATCCGCGGTCCAGTAATTAAACGGTAGAAGCACACGTACCAAAAACCCATCAATAGACTCCAATTTGATGTATCTTTGACGGGAGGAAATTCCCATCTAGTCCTTCCGTCTCGTAATTGCCACAGAAAATTTTCATTCAGTATAGAAATTTGCGGTCCATTCAAGTAAACTCTGCATTGAATTTTGCAGCATTACCGCACCAGCTGCGTGCATAACATTTGCACCAGCTACTCAGCTACGGATTCTACTAACCTATATTGCATTCACTAACAACACCGCTATTATGTACATCGCACCTTGTAACAACTTCAGTATCGCTCAGTTAAGTGACTTAGCGAAGTTACGATTTGAAATATAATCGGACCAAGCGATCTCAACGCGAAGTTCCGTACAGTTCCGCTTTTCGCGGATCAAGGAGGAAGAATTGAGTCACTCGTAATCGCGTATTTCATCGCAGGGATTCGGAATCCCTCGTCAACACCTGTTGAAAGTGCCAAGCGCAGACGCTCGATGGAGAATTCGATCGACGGGTACGTTTCCTGGTTACCCGGGCAGGAAATTGAACAAGACCGTATTAGTTGTCGCCGGGACATCGGGCGACTTCTAGAACGATGCTTCGTTACATTTCAACAATAGCCTTGGTAATGCACTGAGCTGCACCGCGGCAGAGTGCATCGTGCGCCGGCGAAAGTGTCAACCGCGCTACGGTGCGAACAGGAAAACGAACAACGTTCTTCTGTGTCGGGCTGTCCCTGATGCTGCGGGCTATAGAAACCCTGGTTTCTATTGTGCCTATGGGCACGATAAGACTGGTCACAGTGCGCCCCGTTATTTTGTTAGGGCTATGGAACACTATGAGTTGCGAAAATATCGGCGGTTCTTCATATATCGTCAAGTGTCGCGGATGACACGGTGTGGATGACAATGTCCATAAAACCTGGCTCGGAATCCATAAAAGTGGATGCGAACGATGCACGACCCGTTAAACCGCATGCAAACGAATGTAGCAGGAAGAGACAATGACGAAGAGCTGAACAGTGCACAACCTTTGAGAAAATGTACATACACTACGTAGCTTATGAATATACATATTTAGGAGTCCATCTATATAGAGTCTAGCAAATATTTTATACAAATGGTTCATTAAATTGAACACACAGTCATTGTTCCAATGACGAATAATGTTTTATTCGTAGAATTTATTCGAAACGTTAAACAAATACAATTTTATTCAAGTGATATAGTAAAAATTAGTCTTAAAAATTGTATTTGAAATTTTGTTCGAATAAAATCTTATTTAAATAATGCCCAACTTTGCATTCGTGATTCCGATCTTGTTTGATTTCGTGGTCAAAGTCTCATTACGTTATTATTATTTTATATATCAGCTAATACAAAAATACAATGGACCCTTCATTTAGAATTAGATTAATACACTCTTTCTATTTGCAATTTATTACGATGCCAGTATAACAGCCGTTTGTATGAAATGCATTGTATAAACTGCATTCAAATGAGCGCAAGGACGTATTGAGCAAAGGATAAAGATGTAGGAAGTTAATCAAGAGAGTCTTAGACCTCAGAGGAAATGTGAACACCTTGCTAAATATTCAGTGAATATTTAGGACTCTTATAGTTCATCGTATAGGTGCTGGATAGAGAATGTATTCGTATAGGTAATTATAAACTTATCAAACTTGATGCAGCTCGCAAGGGACTCCTTGAACTCTGTCTGGATAGCAGGGGATCTATCAAACTAGATGCAAGTAATATAGAACTTAACAATTTCGATGGAACAAGCATTGAATTTATGATACAAGGGACCAAGATAAAGATTCTGGCAGGAAATCTAAATCAAGGTCCTGCCAAAAAACCTAGATGAAGATCCTGGCAAGACTGGATGGAGATTCTAGAAAGAAACCTTGAATAAGGTCCTGGCAAGTAACCTAGATCAAGATCCTGGAAAGACCGTATAAAAATCCTGGCAAAATTCTGGGAAAATCATGACAAGATTCTTCTTGGACTTTGAGAGTTTAAGACATTCTTGATCCCTTGCAGCGTCTACAGACTTCTCGAGGCTCCTTCTTCAGAGTCTTCAGAACATCTTCAGGACTCTTCGGGTTTCTAACCGATCTTCTAAAATCGGCTTGATTCGCATACAGCAGACTACTCGATGCGTTAAAGTGCGATAAACTGAAATCAGCCTTTCTTCTTTTATCAGTTGCATCTTCTCGGTCCGCCTAGAACTCTTGCGTAATCCCATAATCTTCTTGCGCACGTATAATAATTCTGTGACGTGGTCTATACGTGTGGAGGAATGTGGCAGGCAGCCATTTAGTGTTTCTATATAAGCTGGATTAAAATGTCAGTTCGCTTTACGAGAAGCCTGTTTTCTGACGAAAATCCTTTCCATTTTTCCGATTTCGGTAGCCGTGTCGCGGCAACCACGATAATAACTTTCGTACCTGGCTTTATTGTCATCTCTAATCTCGACATGTATTGTAGCCGCGATCGACTGCAGGACAATCGATTCTTTCTCTCTCTCTCTCTCTCCCCTACCCTCCTTACTCCCCCCCCCCCCCCCTGCCTGTCTCACGGAATCCTTGCTTGTTCTGACCATCTAACACGATGCACGCTCTGCTTGTCAGATTACATCATCTTCTGCGAAGCATTGCATACATTATATTTCTAACACTTTAGCTACCTTGTCAGCGTGGATGACGCAAATGTTTGATCAGATTCTGACATTAATTTTCGACTGATGCATCTGATGCACCGATTTCGTTGAGATTTGTCTGTCGAAATTTATTGTATCGATAATGAAACAATGGATATTTTGTTTCAATTTAAAATAAACGAGTGACGGTGGAATTTTCGAATATTTTATGATTTTTTGAAAATTGAAAGAATGCAATAATTTTCAGAGAGTATGGTTTATCGAATTTTTCCGGAATAAAAACATTTTCATGTCTGGTCTTTAGCTGTTTTGGGAAATATCATGATAAAACTGCGACAACGTTTTTCGCAAAATAAACAGAATGGTTCGCGTCCATTTTGTTTGTAAGCATTTTTTTTCGCGCAAGCTATCTCTCACATACCTTTGACGTTCAAAAATGGTGCTCATACGTTACATAACAATATTTCAGAGCCCCGCAAACACTCGGTTCTACGTATAACGTATTGCATTTCACCCTCGGCAAAAGAGTAATTCATTACGAATAATAAAACTTTGTAAAATGACTGTACAAGCAGCGTGCGCTGATTAATTCTACTGTAGGTGGACGATAATCAGCCATATTCACCGCTAAGCTACGTTACAAATGCTACAGTTTTAATTTTAAATAAAAGAGCGTTTAATGAAACTTTACAGAGGCGTCGCTAACCAAATTTTTATACTAAAATCCGTTATTTTATGCAGTAATTTCCACAAATGAGAATTCTAATAGGATAAAGTGGAACGTTTATAATACGTATATTCGTCAGACAAAAGATTATTGCATGGAATATTTCAGGTTTCGTTTTAATGGACAAACTTTTATATTTTCTGCTAGCTTTCGCGAATCAACTGTTTCGTATTATCAATATTTCTTCTACATTGTGTTTCCTTTAGCTCACAACGTTGAAGTATCTCGATTATTAAATTGCGAATCTCTATACAATAGCTGTTTCTTGAAACAATACGAACAAAAAAAGGTAGATGGAAGTTTATTTATTTTCTCATGAATTCTAGCAAGTTGAAAAGACGAGAACAGTGTCTCAAATTTTTCCAATATATTTTCTGCTTTATTTTCGTTACGTTCATGTTTCGCGTAACTGTCTAAATAATTCCTTCGACAACATTCTGTAACGTATATCCGCTCTGTGAATTAATTGTCAATACCTAGTTTGCAATTGTATTTGTAACGCGAGGAGCGGGAAAAAGAGAGGGGAGACTGTTTCGTACCGGGCCCGCTAGGGAACTCGTCAGTAAGGCGTTCTAGCAGGCCCTGCCTTAGATAGGGATAAGGCCTTTTTTTTTTTTGGTTGTGTAGTGATATGGGAAGACCCGTGCCTGCCAGTAGTTACCGGCTTACCGGAAAAAATGAAGTAATAGACAGGGATAAGGGCAAGAACGGTTTCGGTGTATATACAAATCGGGACGGTTTTAGGTAGTTGTGGGAAAGGAATCCATCTGCTGGCGAATGGCGGAGGTATTCGCCACATATTTTTTTATCACGACACACTGTGGTCGATTTCTTAGAAAAATCAGGCAAAAATCATTATCTCTTGCACGCTTGCTTTATTGATAAGGCAGATACACGCATCGTTTTTGGTAACCCCAGAAGTTTTGTTCGAGAAATATTTCGAATAAAATAAATAAAAATTGTGAATATTGTTAATTATTATCGTAATTATATATATTATATAATGTTAATGTTAATAACTTTATTTTATTTAATATTGCATAATATTTCAATATATTTGACATATTTCATAGACGAGTATACTCACCTAACGCAGCTTAAGGGTTAAAACGGTCGCTTCTCGCGCCCATTTTCCGTCGTCTGGCTGCTCTAGCGATCTCACGACACACCGCATGTGGACAACGAACGCCAATATAGGATAGCCTTAATGGCATTATGGCATTATACAAAATAGAATTGTGTGCTTGCGGGATTTCCGAAGCCCTAACAGTTGGCAATGCCTTGGGCTACTTCGTACGCGCCAGTCGAGCAAAACTTGGTATCGAGCATCTCGCAGTTTCGTTTCAGATCACTCTGGCATAGTTCTTTTGTTCTTGTTCGGGTTCGTTGTATCGCAGATCGTTGTTCGCGGGTAATCGGCGCGTTGCGAGGGACACGTTTCGTTATCTAACCGAATGTCCCCTTCGTTCGAGAAACTGTATCCTTGGTAGACGAAAAGAAGGCAGTGAACCATGGCCGACGAGGAGAACAAGGAGGATAACGAAGGGTGAGAAGAAACATTTCCACCCTCCCATTGTAGCTGTTCTCTATCCCCTACTTTTTGTTTTCAAGGGAAATTTCACGCGTGAAATTAGCTGCACGAGAACACCCTCTTTATGCGATGATTTAGATCTCTGCCTCACGCTACCCTAAATCCTACGGATTCTCGTTCCATCTTCGTCGATGCTTCTTCCGTGAAACACAGACAATTTCTCTTTGTTTTGCACAGCAGCCGAGAGAATTGCAGAAGCTAGCAATGGTTTCCTTTCGCAGATGTCGTTGCAAAATTGTTGAATAGAATTTGGTCATCGGATGCTTAGTTTCTGTGAAAATAGATTTTGCCAATATGGGATTTAAGGACACTATATTGCAGTTTTTATTCACTTTTTATACGAGGAATCATGTGTTGGATGCTTTCGCAATAATTTTGGCTGCAATGTGCATTGCAACGTGGTACAAAAGTATTCTACGAGAAATAGGCGAAGACGTTCCTGCAAAAATGAATGAAAAATGTTGAATACAGCCTTTTCAACAAACTGCAAACTTTACAGTCTCCATTCGTTATCACAGAAGGAATCATTTCTCATGCGGAAGTATTCGAAGAGAATGGGAGAGATGATTAATTGTGCAGAAATCACTGGAATGCGCAACTAGTTTATTAAAGTCTTAGTTGTTAATAGAGTCGTGTCTGGAAACCTGAACCAAAAGTATACGATTTTGTCATTTTCATTCCTTTTCACCTGTGGAACGTCTCGCATGCAATACTTTTGACTGCTGTGCGCATTCAAACGCGATGCAAAAGTATTCATAGAGAAGGCAAGAGGAATCCTTTGTGTAGAACTGAGTGGAAAATGTTGAATAAAATTTGCCACCGGGTTTGTATCCGGTTTTTATTCATTTCTACACGAAGTATCGTCTCTCTGATATGCTTCTCGCGTAGTAATACTTTCTGTTCGGTGTGTACACGTGTGCGAGGTGTGATGAAAAGGATACCGAACTGGATCAGTTTCTCTGAGTCGATATCAGATACGGTTTAACGGTTTTGCGGGTCGCTTCTGTGTACCCCCTTGTGTATCGCTCTGTCAAATTTCATCGGACTATGAATACACCGATACACACGTATGATCAATTTAATCGAACCGCTATCGTGTGGATCCGCCGGATGCCGATGCTTCTAGAAAGTGTAGGGTTCGACGTGCAGCTGTTTTATCAAATTGCGATGATCTGACATAGACCCATTAAACTTTATCCGATGCTGTCGCACGGAAACTTACGGAGTCTGGTTTCTTATTGATCGCATCGTGTACGTGTGTTGGAAGATTATGGGGGAAATATTATATTGAAGGTAGTTATGTTGGAAATAATTAACTGGGTGAAATTAACGTGACAGAGGTTTATAAGAAGCCAGCGAGACCGGCGATTTTTTAGGCAAGAAGAAACGCGAAATAATACATTAGTATAGTTATGTAAATTCAAAGAGGGTTGTGTGTATAGGCTCGATTATTTAGGGTTAATTATTTAACGACATTTATGAGTTGAATACTTAATTCCTATTATCCTTTTATTCGTTTGTTTATTTATTTATTTAATGGACAAAGATCTATAATATTAAGTAAGGAAATATTAATAAAAATGAACGCAACGTAAAGATTAATTATAAGACATGAAATTTTAATGACTAACTGTAAGTAGGCCGAATAAAGACGATTATCGATAACATTATTGGAAACTTCAAATAGACAAATAAGATCCACTGGTAATCCTGTTCTTTCAAAAGTATGCAAGCTCATGACGTCAAGAATGTTATCGAAATTGTGACTCATTACAGATACCGGTTTATGGGTTTTATTGGAAACACATCTCAGGAATCGGTGGTGCGCACCCTCTAACAATTTGATAATTTTCGCACGATGTTCACTCTTGTTTAACCCTGATTCTTCCGTCATTTCCGTGGCATGATCTGTCCCTTGATATTAAATAGATGCAATGCTAAGAAATGAATAAGATGGAATAATTAATATCGCAAATTTCTTCTTTAAGAACGAAAACTTATAACGAGGCGAGACAAGTTTTAATGTCGCTTATTCACGTTGTTCAGAAGTAATAAAACGATGTATAGAATAGATTATTTCTTCAATGTCCGTGAAAACTGTGTCAAATTGATACGAGGGGTGGATGATCGTTAAAACAAACTGAAAAAATAATTTATGATATTATAGCTTGCTTACTAGGCCTTACTCGACTAATCAATACACACAAGCATCGAGTGACCATGTAATCCACTAAGAAAGTGTATTATGTATAACGCGATACATTTCAACGGCGGACTAGGCAGAGTGACGCCGTTGCTCGAAGAAACTGTAATTAAATAAAAATCAATCTTGTTGTTGCGTCGTTGCAGTAGCGGAACTAAAAATAAGCCCGAATAAATATTATTAAGCCGTAAATAACACGAAGTCGTTACGTAACTAAAGCACACTGAAACATCGCTATCGTCTTGCTGTTAATATTTCACTGTTCATTCAAGTATACTAGGAATAGTGGAGACGGTCATTTAAATTTACTTAAACAGTTACTTAAATATTTAATTTGTCTTATTCGATAAACATAAAAATGATTATGTTCGGAGACAAACCAAAGGCACGGCAATTTGTCCCATCTCAGTAACCGGCTCCATTATCTTATTTGTTACTTTAGAAAACTCTTTTTCTTTTATTATAACGCAGTTCCATTGCAGTTAAACGTAATTCATGGTAATATTTATAATATATAATATAAAGAATATAATATAGATATAATATAAAGAATGGATAAGAATATATTATAATATAGATTGCAATATATGATGTAAGGATAGGTAAAATTCTTGGTTATAAATAATTGGTGAAAATAATTTTTCGACACAGTGCATTCATACGTTGGCAACATAGATAGCTACAATCTCCATCGGAGACCTTGCGACCAGTCCAAAAAGTAGTCTCGGTTTTAGTTTCCCAACACCGGGGAACAAGAAAGGAGAAACGTGTTGCATCTTCTCCTCAGTTACCCACGTCTCCTTTCTTCCTGCTAAGAAATGTTAATGGTCCTTTATCGAAAGAAGAAACTCCCCGGATAACGGAGATCCTCTGCTGTGTTTTCAGCGGCAGACCGGGATCGTTTATATACGTCCGCGTCTGCAAAACACGTAACAAAACTTCTTACCATTACCTTTCTCCGGTTTCCTAGCGAAGAGATGCTGTGTTTACTCTGCAACATTTTTTTCGCTGTTTTTGCTGCACAAACCAACCCCCGAGCCACGGGCCGCTGTTTACCATCAATTAACCCGTCCCCCAAAGGAGCAGTAATTTATGGTAACTTCGAATGTGTTTACAAAGATGCAGCGGGACAAATGACGGTATCTTATGCTCGTACATTTCTGCGTAATTTCTCCATGCTGCATTGGTCAGGTAGTTGGTAATCGAAATTGTAAGCACACATTTTGTCATTCTGAAAGGAAGATGAACAAATTAATTCATTTGTAAAAATTCGTGAAATTGTTAGAACCAAAATAAGGCGAATCATTTGAGATTTTAAGAAATTCTTGGACCTAGGGATAGAGGAATGTTGGGTGATTTGTAAAATTAGTTAATTACCAATTATGTTGACCAATTAAGGTCCAGCGCTTAATTTGAATGAAGCAAATCATCCTAGGTTTGATAGAATAGTAAAACCCTTTTGTTGCATATTATTTTGAGAATTATTTCTTTTGTCATATTTGAAATAAACAGATAACGAACTAACTCACTGTTCAAAATTGCTATTACTTCAAACAGATAGATATTACTTATTTTTGTTCGAAATGAAATTTGTTCAGATCTGCTAGAACCCTTGATTAAATCCTGTTTAATTCTATAGCGTTATGTGTAAACCACTTTCAATGAATCTATTGACATCCGAAACGTGTTCGCATAACAGAAAGCTCAGCCATTACAGGCTCGAATAACCGAGGTTATTCTACACCATATAATCTACAATACGACGGGAATCTCGAGCCTCGTCATGAACGAGTCGTTCGTTCGCGACCATTTCGAATTATATCGAGAAAAAGCCATTAGCGGGTTGCGCCGAGGGCAAAATATAAAAATACAACAGAGAACATTCAAGGGTTGTAACCGTCAAGGTTCTTACCGTGTTCCCGTTCGTGTTCCGATGAGATTCTTCCGATGCAGCCACTCGTCCATTCTCCGTTCGCCTTTTCCCGGATTATCCAGCGACCCCGCGTTACATTTTCTTCTCGTTTTCCCGTCGACGAGCTTTCTCTTACCGCCGAATCAAAACGTGATCCTTCCGGGACCGTTTAAACGATCTTGAAGTCACTGGGCCACCGCCGTCACGTATCTATAATTCAATTCCACGTGCCGGAAGCTCGCTTTTCCACCACGGAAAAGTCGCTCCAAGCCGAGAAATCGGGAAAGTTTCAGCGACTAGATTAACCCACTCGGAGAACAGATCACCGTTTTACCGGCTCTCTGCCAAGTACTTACTCCGTTTATCGATGCTAGTTTCCAGTGTGAAATAGTAACCTTTCATCTAGTTTTTCTCTTAAACCTATCGATCTTTCTTTCCTCTGTTCTTTCTCCAATGTCGAAACTCTTGACAATTTTTTGATCCTCTATTTCCTTGTCTATCTCAAACCTGTCGATCATCGTTGTAGTAGACGCAATATATCTCTTTAAATTGAGTTTAATTACAATTTAATTCAATTTAATTTCCATTTAAGTTCCATTTAATTCCAATCTAATTTCTGTTTAATTTTTATTTAATTTCTATTTAATTTCTATTTAATTTCAATTTAATTTCAATTTAATTTCAATTTAATTTCAATTTAATTTCAATTTAACTTCGACGTATTTAACATCAATGGGCCAAATGCTTTTTTAATTTCTATACAGAAATTCAACATGATAATAATAACAACAACAGTAACAATGAAATAATAATAAAATACAAACGATGGTTACAACGGTTATATTCGTTCGTAAAAAAGTGGTAAGAATAATAACCAAGCCAAGAGATAGTAGACTTCCCATAGAATATTACAATGTTCAACATAAACTTAGACAGAAGAAAGTTGCAGTTTTGTATGATGTTCTTTCTAAAGATATCTGCGGATCTTTGTGCAGAAGGAAAAATTCTCCATGTTAATCATGAGAAACGCGAGTTACATGAAAACGTCTTTCTTCTTTTAATAACAGTGAAAAGTTCCAAACAATGTATCAATTCTTTTAACGTCTTCCGAGTTCAATTTCCACATTTTCAATCTATTTACGCCTGCAAATACGAGCATCAAATTGGACCATCTTTATGCAAACTACGAGATCATGACCGTTACACACGCGCGACGATGGTAGCCGATCGTTCTAATCCAGAATGAAATCGCGTAGGGCTAGTATTCCGCGAGGAAAGTCTGCGACAGCGAAACGGCACCAGTAACGCAACCGCCCGCAATTGTATTGAGACGAACGACCTGCGATAACCGCGTGGAAGGTGTTTAAAATGCAGCTGGCGCACTTGTCGCATTGGTTTCCCGGTTTCCTCGACGATAAATGCCGGGAACTGCCGCGACTACTCGGCTAGGAAACGATAGCGCGAGTCCTTTGAGGCGGTCCTATTACACGTTTACAACCTAGTTCCGTTTTCCGATCGCCGATACGTGCAACGGGACTCTCGCAGGAGCCCGCCGTTATCAGCAAAGTCCTTGAACACGGCGTCAAATTGAGCTGACATCGTCGAATGCAAATTGCCGCGGATCGAGCACACCCGCGGAACGTTCGAGCGTGCGTGAAAATTTATCGTTCCCCGTCGGCGGACGCTTTGATCTCCGATCGCGCCGGCAAAATGCCTGTCCGGTAAAATCGCGACACGTATCGATCGTTCTCTCGTAGTCTACATTTTTCTTTTCGCTCGGCAAACGATTCGCGCGAGTTCACGCCGATTTTTATCTACACCGAGAAATTAGAGTGCAGTAAAATTTTGCACTTAGTCGATGCTTCTTTTCTTTCCTTTTCGAATATCATTCTTCTGTGAAAATGTTGTTAATTACGGTAAAATTCAATCAGGTAACAGACTACAAGGGTCATGTATAAAGTAATTTTTATTTCATTAACGACTGAAGGACAATTCTTGTTACGAAATTACTGCGAGATTAAATTTCACCCCCTGTGCTATCCCTATTATCTCAAAATACCGCGAACAAGATGAACCTTAAGTATCACCCTATAAAAAGGCTTCAACTCTGTTCTTTCCAAGGAGTTCCCCTAGAATATTTTTATCCGAGTTCAGCATATTATCGCGCTGAAAAAACAGTGCTAACGCGAGAGCGAACAAACAAGAAGCTGAAATCAAATTATCGATGCCTAGAAATTCCGTAACCAACGAGTCTCTACGGTAACATCGCTCGGTCGTACAGTTCGCTCGAGACTTTTGCGTGAATGTCAGCATTTTATTTATGCTCCTTCAAGAAAATCAATATGGTACGCGTAATTTCTATATGTGTAAGAGTGACCCGCCTAAAGTTATTAACGAAGAAGCTGCTTCCCTGGGATCGGTTTCTTCATTTCCTATTTATTTATTTCGTAATACGGGCGAGGAAGTTTCGTTTGCTCTCCCGCTTGAAATTCAGGGTCCCTCAGGCGATGAATCATAAAAATTGTATCGTATTATTCGAGGAGAGATGGCGCTCATCATTTGTCCTTGGCGACTGCGTCTTTCTCAAGAATGGAGTCGCCGTAGTCTAACGAGATTCGTTGGGAATATAGTGTGCACATATTTTTGATTGAAATATCAAGAAGAATTTCTCGCTCGATTCAATTGTTGCTGGAGTACATTTTGCTGGTAAATGGTTGTCTTTGGATACGTTTGCTGATCTTAAATATTACTGTATAACCGGCAAGACTCGTGCAGACCTTCATCGGTTTCAGTTTTAGTTCTCTATCGGTTCAATTTTTAGATCTCCTCCTTTCAATTTTTCTAGATTTCTTGCGATTTTTCTTAGACCCAATTGTCTTTTCCTTTTATCCTGTTCCAACAAAAGCCACATTTCTGATGTGAAATTTCTGATTTAAATTATACTTAGCTATTTTTGCTATAAACTCGTAAAACCTGATCATCAGGAATCAGTGAGGGTTTTCTAAAAATTGCGTTGATTTTATCGAGATTTTGCGCTTGTTGAATGGCTCATTGATACGTTAGTTGTACTTTCACGATAATCAGTATAACCTCACATTAGTTGACAATTTATTTCTCAGCCATCGAATTTCCTTTTCCATCAATAAAACTCGCTGTATCGTATCTGTAGTCCCGAAGGTTACTTTGCGTCAATAAAGTTGTGCAACATGGCAGTGAACGCGTTAAACAAGCGCTTTCCCATTCCGCATTAGCATAAATACACAGATTCATGATTAAAAATAAGTGTACCGGCACGCGATGCGTATTTATAATTCCCGATGAAAGCGTTGTAACTTGTTTGCATCGTGCTCGTCCGGCCGGGTGTTCGTCAACCTCGCATTGTTAATAAATAACGGGCCGGATCTGATTAGGATATACCCCGATACAATACCGTGTTGCGAGGTCCATTATTCAGCGCTTCAAAATGCACTCCTGTTGTTCCGCGCGGAAACACTTGTTCGTCTCGCTCTTCCTCCACGGCGGGCTTACAATGCAGCACCGAATTCCACGCGAAGGCGGCAACGAAAACATGATTCTCCTGACCGTGGTCGTTCGTTTTCATTTTCACTGTTCGCGGCTGCGAAGATTCACATCAATCTTTCGGCGCTTCTCTTACAACGTAATCTTGCCTTTGTTCCTTTAATTACCGAACCTCCGCTGATTTGCCCAGTGCAGTATAATTGCCGAGGTTCCTGCATTTCCAATTTCATTTTCTTACTTTTCGTCTTATTCTCACTATCGCGGTAAACGCAATTTAATTGTTGGATTTCGCACAGGTTATATTAAACCCATTCTTAATGAACACGAGATATATGCCACCTAGATTTTACTGTTGCAATAAACGAAATTTAATTATTGGAGCTCTTATAGAATAATATGACACCTAGTTTTACTATCGCAATAAAGCGACTTAATTATTGGATCTCTTATAATATAACATATATGTATATGATAGTTAACTTTACTGTTGCAATAAACGCGATTTAATTGTTGGAACTCATACACGATGTATGGTACATATTTCTCACTGTTGCAATAAACGGAATTTAAATATTGCGGTTCACGCGAGATATATGAAAATTGTTCAAACTGTTGCAATAAACGCATTTGAATGATTACAGGTTATGCGAGGTATATGGAAACTGTTTTAACTGTTGCAATGATCAACATAATTTATGTACTGGAGCACGCTTAATCCAGATGTCGCATTCCAAAGAACATAGAACAAAATTTCGACGAAGCATTTATAGGTGAACAGAAAAGGATTGGATTTTTGGAAACGGACACTCTACCGATCTCGTGGGCTTCAAAACATCGCAGGAGGTTGTCTCTGTTAGCGCACCATGTGCCCCAGTTTTCTGGGAAGGCTTAAATCATTATATTGGATGGCAATTTTGTTCTGTAATGTAGATCCAACGGATTACTCCTAAATACATGTATGTCAGGGCATGTTAGAGCAAACAGATGCTGTATCGAACAAAGCTTTGGAATTAATCGAGTTAATTCTAACACGCCCGCTATATTTCGAAGAATCATTATCATTTGCATAGCAGAAGTTGATATTGAGAATTCATATTTCTGTAACGCTATAATTTGAACGGATATTTTTTATTATTTAAACCGGTCAAAATAATTTATATAAATCTGCTGCGAGTAAGCGATTATTAAACTTCAGATTCGCATGTAACATATAAATGTTCTCTGCGAATTGCAACAGACGATAACGAGGTAGAAATTGTTTTCTTAACAATTTTAGCAAGATGGAGATAAGATCGAGATTTTTGAAAATTATTTTAATTTGTTTGCAGTTTCGAATTTTACTTAGTCATTCTTTTGTCGTAGCACATTTATTGCTTCTCATTAGAAACATTCTTTACTATCAACACTAATTGGATCACTAATTTTTGAATTCTCGATTATTCAATTATGTGTTACTTGCAACGAATATTAAAATAAGACTGGTTAAAAATCCGAATAAATATCTTGTTGTTATTTTTATAAACTGATAGAAAACAGCTGCTTTCAGTGCTTCGCAAATCTTGCGTCTATGCTTTGAGAACTATACATTCACTTTCGGTGTTTGCTATACTTCACCGAGCTCGTAATTTTGCACGTGCAATCTTGCTTGCCGAAGCAATCGCGGATTCCTGCGATCGACATCCGATTCCGAACGTTTTATCATCCGTCCGTTAATGACTCGAACACACGCTGAATAATTCCAGCTACTTCTGCAACGCTGGACGCGTAGTTAAGACAATATAACCGCCGAAGCACGAAGCTTGTGTATTTTATTCACTGGTAAAGTGGCTGCGATTTATGCAACGCTGTCGTGCACAAAAGCAGCGGACGCTCGAAGCGGTACGAAAATCCGTCGGTGTTTCCATTCGACGATACTTTTCAGTATCCATCCCACTGTTTTCCTCGTGTTTGTTCGCAGTTCAGGATACACCCTCGACTTCCAAAGCGAGACAACAGTGGCTGCATTTTAAAATGCGTCAGTTTGCATCCCGATGCGTACCTAATAAATAGGATTCGTGTTGTTCGATGTTAAAAATGCATTGAAACAATTATCTACTGATTTCCGTAGAATAGGAATGTTAGAACGAGAGTATCTGAAGAATAACAGAATTGTACAACAGATATTTCGAACAATAGATGACTTCATTTCTGTGATAAAAGGACTAGGGTTTAAAAGGATTAGATTGATCAAAAATCAAGCCGAACATACAAGCTACTTCCAGAGGCTGTTTTGTAAAAATCGGACGAAGAAATATATTCATTCTCATAATTGCATGGTTTTTGATGTTGTACTCTTGTATTTTACAAAAATGATGCCGTAGATCCATAAATAATATTGTATATTTTATACATTTATGAAAACAATCAGCAAGACAAATGCAAAACAGTAAAGACATAAAAACAATTAATAAATGCTGTTACATTATCTCTAATGTAATAAACTAATAAACGGATGCAGACGATTTTCACGAGGATCTACGGCGCACCTGCAAGCATTTATGTACCTTCCCTCAACTCAAGAGTCTTAAGATTGCAACCCATTTACTCCCTGATCTAAGTACTCGGCACTTCTCTGTACCGAAAATAAGCTTCGAACAAAGCTGCAGTTGTCTTAATAAGAAAAGTATATTTGAAACAGAAAGCTGCAGCGTTCGAAAGCTGAATAGATGCAAAAGCGACTCACGTTCCATTCCCAAGACTATTAACTTCTCAACGGAGTTCAAAAGCAGCTTACAAGGTACCAAGAACGATTCTGAATTTTTCAAAAAGAAAATACAGAAAAATAGTGGCTCTTTTTTCGGAACATAAGATGAAATGTGCAACCTTGTGCTGGCATTGTGGAGGAC
This sequence comes from Augochlora pura, assembly GCF_028453695.1. Taxonomy (NCBI): domain Eukaryota; kingdom Metazoa; phylum Arthropoda; class Insecta; order Hymenoptera; family Halictidae; genus Augochlora; species Augochlora pura. Next base: position 13,045,585 of record NC_135773.1, on the reverse strand, counting down.
ATGAAACCGGCTTACGTGATCGCGACTATGTATGGCAATCGGTTTACGATCACTTGTAATCACGTCACAAAAAAATGTTGACGCACCTGCAACCAACGAACACGTGAAAAAAATTTGTCCCTGAAACTGGAGATCTCTGCTGATGCTAGAACAGAGTTAATGGAGATGATTCGATCGTATCTCGCTTAGGACGCTGGATGCATGATCGATGAAATAATTTTTCTGCGTTAACTGTGCTGTAGGAATCTCTGTTCAAAATGGTATTCCTACGATCATTTGCATCGAACCGAAAGCGTGGGATAGGCGGATCTTGTGCAATCCTGGGTCTGGTATTATTAAATCGCGCGAACAATGGATCTTTGTGCGAAAGCAAATAGAACGGTCCTTTTTGTGATTTCTTTTATAGCTAAGTATAACTTCTCTGTCTTTATTAATATTCTAGAACATACAAAAGATTTATGTTTTTTATATAGGCCAAATGTGCTTAATACGAGACACATCTTTTTAAAATAATAATTTTCTTATTAAAAACATTTTTATTGAAAGTAGATGCACGTGTATTAGAAAATACAGACAAAAGAATTACGTATCTTCGTGATAAAGGAAAAACTAAAAGTATGTAGATTAGCAAATTTCAAAAATAGGTTTCGAATATGAGAACCAGTTTGACACTTTTAATAACACTAATTCTGCTACAGTCAGATGACCGGTTCCTGATGCTACAAATATAAAAGTTATAAAGACGTTATACATTAATGAAGCAGCTATTATAAAAAAAATTTGTACAACACCTAAATAAATTGGATCTTTTTCCTTCCATGAGGTAATGCATACCGGTCGAGTTTATTATACGGTCGGTTTAGTGTTAAATTGATCTTTTTGCTTTTTTTCACACATTTTCACATATTTTATCGCACGATACAATAGCATCTATGAAAATAATTATACGCACAACTTTTAATTGATGCGCATTAAATATATCGCTCATTCATTGTTATTATAAATGTATAAAATGCTTGAAATACAGAAAACGCAGTTCACTGTGTATACGCAAAGGCTCAAGTAATCCGATGGATTTCATCTGACCGATGGGTAATTGGAAACATCGGGCTTGATGGAAACATTGTATTTTACTGTAGAAATAATAATAGGCGGAGAACTCCACTGCAAAAGCGAAGGGAGGAGTAATTAATGGGAAAATGGTGCTTCGACGCATTTCTACGCGTATTCGGTGTATGCAAGTTAAGGACACGCGTGTGAGTGCAGTCAATTGTAAATGTCCGCGGAAAACTTCTAGAGGAAATGTTTAATAGTTGTTCCTGTGACGGACAAACGTACGTTTGTGAATTGAAAGCATCAATGTTTTATAAGAAAGTAACAATAACTTTATTTATCGATGGAATAAATCCTTTGTCGCAGTGAGAGAAAGTAATTTTGTAACTGTAACGTAACGACGGATAAAGTAGAGAAATTTGAAACTAAGACAAAACTTAAATATAGAAAGAAAGTGCAATAAGTAATATACAGGATGTTCCGCATTTTTTCGTATATATTAGTTAGACAGTGTATTCTACAGGAAAAAAGGAACGCTTCGTCGAGAAATTGTGACAAAAATACAGAATATGATTTAAACGCTGTTAAATATTATATATCCATAGTCTTCACGCGACAAGTAAGCACTTTTGTGCTTACATTCCCTCTTTTACTAGCCGACCGACTACCGCAATTATCATCGCTATTAACTGCTGTCGATCTTCATCACCGTTTTTGTTTAATAGCGAATGATAGCTGCGGTAATGGTCCGCTAGTTTATAATCCGCTGTAATTAATTTATGCAACTGGTTCCGATCATATCGTGCATCGCAAAAATTATAACTGACCTGGGAAACTTCGAAAAAGAGATCTGGAGAAGAAAATTTTTAAATTTTCAACGGAGGCGTAGGTAAAAAGCTTACAAGAAGCAACTTCTAAATTGTTTAAAATTCGATTTGCAAGTTACCTAGTAAACTAATTTCTCTGACTTCACAAGGGAAGCTGAAGTCCCGAATTTGCTCCAATTTCATGAAAGTTGATTCTCGGCGTTAACGGTAGTCAGCGTAAGCTAAATGATTTCGCGAAGTCAACAAAGAACTCGCGACGATCGTAATGAGTTGGCCAAATGCATACCGGTGTCGCCTGTTTATGCAGTCAGTCGAAGGGGAGGGAGAACCGGTGAGAGACAACAAACTGGAAAGAAAGACGGGAACACGTCCACTATAGTGTTCCTTCCGAAGGCTTCAAACGCAGTATACCTCGCAGTATTGATTCGCGATTCGTGTTCTTACCGGTCGCGTTACCAGATTGTAATTTTTACGCGCGTGGCTCACTAGTGATTCGTTTGCTTGTCAGTGAACATAATACGCGAGAAGTACACCGATGACCAAAGACACAACAAGTGTATCAAAAGTGTAGGAAACAATAAACACCATGTGATCATCGTTAAACAAAAATTTCTTAAACGGATCTGTTTTTATTAATAATAAAAAACGTGTAAAGAGCAATGGTAATCAAAATAAGTTTAAAAATAAATATGTTTAGTGCAAACTTAATAATTAAACGAGCTGCGATTTTTTAAACCTTGGCACATTGGTAAAATCATAAAATTGGTTTCACGATAGTGCTTAGAATTTCGGTGCTGATGAAGCTTCAAAGTTCGGGTGTGATCAAAATCTGGAACCAGACCAAAGTTGGGCGAAAAGTAATCGGATTACTTAATTAATTATTATAAATTATTACAAATCAGATGATTTTTTGGCCAACTTTGATCCAGATATTGTTGATTTCGAATAATGTGAAACGTGTAATTTTTGAAATAATGAACATCTAATTCGTTATATTTCCAAAGTCCGAGATATCTGAGTGTCTAGTTATCCGTATAAAGATTAATTTGCTTTCGAGTGTAATATGCATATGAAAAATTGTGTCGGTTCCAAAGGGAACAGATGTCTCTGTTTATTGTCCGAAACTCGTTCCGGCCGATTATTAAGATCCATCCGCATCGAATCTGAACTAACGCATGCATTTTAATCAGACTCCTCGAGAAACTTGAATAGTTGAATTCGAAGTCGCATTGGATTCCAGTCTATGTACATTGCTAACCGATTTCAGTAATTTTCGCTACACTTACATGAAGGATACAAAAGTTTCTCCACTAAAAATATTTTGTTATTACCGTTTTTAACGAAGCAAACATTTCTTTCAGTATTGACCATACAGTTCTAAAATTAGATGAGCTATATGTTCCGTGGACGACACTTCGAATAATGTTGTTTGCCTAATTAAGCGTAAGCACCTCGTGAAGTTCAATTAGACATGAAACGTCAGCACGAGTACGACGTGAAATATTTTTTTTTTCTTTTACATATTTTATTAGTAAATGAACATATATGGAAGCTAACAATGTCTAATAGTATTTTTCTTTTCTTTTTGCAACGAGTAATCTCTTAGTTTTACAGCAAATTACTTTCTAATTTTAATTCTGGTAAAACAGCGTGTGACATCGGGAAACTGTATAATGGTTAGCAGTTTAGTTTTAAGAAATTTTGAAAATATGTTTTACAAAGAAGCCTGGAATCTTTCGAAGCAGAAAGGAAGAAATGTTTTCTTGATCGGTTTTCTAGATGGTGACTCGTTATATAAACTTCTTAATAGTCAGATTACGGTTCCACGTGGTCTCGAAAGTAAGACAAAAACGCAAGGAAAACAAATTAAGAAGTTAGTATGTTTAAAGTGATTGAACCAAGAGGTTGGACCAACTCCCCGTCCTCTATCCTACTTTTACTTCCGAATATTTTCTTGGTACTCCATTCTAGTACGAAAGTTAACTCTTTCGAAAGTTGATCTGAATGTTTTCATTCGATTTCGTTTAGATTAAATTCCAGAACGAAAAATAAAGCACGCCTTATGCTCGCTAGTCGCACAGAACTGTAAAAACGAAAAATGAATCTACGGTGAAAAAATTCACCGGCTTTGTTCCGGCTACTCGAGCAGCCATTTTCGTTATCCTCCTCGAAGAATAAATCGATCGCAATTATAACGTTTACTATTAACGATTACGCTCCAGCATCTTTCCATTTATTATACATTCATCGCTAGCCTTTGTGCCGGGCAACGTTTTCCGTAGTATAATTCACAAAGAGAGAAATTCAAAAAATTCTCAATCGCCTCTGTCGATGATTTTAACACGTGAACGTTCTGCTGGAATAATGTGGAATTTAATTGTGCTTTATACTTCGTTCTATCTCTTTTATTACGTCATGCAAAACGCAGGTCCGTTGTAAATGAATCGTTTGTGCATTGATACACTTCTTTTGCCACTTCTCTGTCCTATTTATTATTTCTGTTGATCGTCCAATCAAAGTATTATTTTGTAACGCTTTAGTACTGGAGCTTGCTGGTGAACAAACAATTCTAGAATGATATTTTCGTTATTATTGCCAGAGAGGAGATTAGCACGCTGAATGAACATTGTTTGCATTAGTTGAAAAAAATACAAAAGCTCCGGGGACATTTATTCCATTTTCTGCAGAATAATATAGATTTTGACATTCTTTAAATACATTCTTTCATTGTTTTATGTAATTTGATCTATTTAATTCTCTAGATAATTTCCTTAATTTCAATATTTACAATGAAACCGGAACAAAAGAAGTTCATCCGAAGTGGCTTCGTTTCCGTTTCCATTAAAAACAGCGTAACAACTGGTTTACGCAGACTTCATGTCTGTTCAGTCGAAATGTAAGATTATCATTGCATGTTTATAGAAATTTCATTGCTGAACCATTTCAATAAAGGAAAAATAGTACACATTCAACCCTTTCACCGTTCGAAATTTCCGTCATAAATGCACCAGATCCGCAGTCGCCACAAAACGGATTAACTCTATTCCATACCTTGTTAGCAGCGTAACAAACGATACTAGCCGCGGTTTGGCGCCGGTAACAGCACTCTGGAGCACAGAAAGTCAGCGTTGCCGAAGAGTTTCGGAAACAACTACCTAATTAGACTTTGCTGAGAACACTCGCCGGTTATCGATAGCGTCGCGCGATCGAATTCAGCCGCGCGTAATCAAAGCGTAATAATTAAAGCGCATTAATCGAAGCCCATTAATCGAAGCGCAATAATCGAAGCGCAACCGAAGCGTAACAGGCGCGTAAAAATTTGATGCGGACCGGCCCCGGGGAGTTACAGAATAATTGAATTCGAGACCCGGCGGGTGGCGGTAATATCGGCGGCATGCCCGTACCGCGAACAGAATTTGAAGTGTATTTAGTAAAGCTGCAGGATCGGTCGCGAAACGTACGCGAAACGCCGACGATTAATGCTTCTGTTGTATCGAGGATGCGCTGCGAATATTATTACACCTGTTTGCAACGGTGTACCATTGACACCTCTTTAAATCCGTTTAATCGAGCGCGATACTCACGGGGCGCTGTTCGCACAGCCGCCGATTGTCGAGCCCTGATATTTATAGAGAAACACGTGTTGTTTTCCTCTCGTGTAACATTTAAATTAAGTTTTTCTTCGGTCTTCCTGATATAAAATCGTGGAAATCCGTGGCCGAACAGATTATGCATCGACAGGTTTGTAATAGTCACTTTAGAATTGGAGGTCAATTGATCGATAACGACTACGATTTTATCTATAAATTATTTAGATTAGTATTGTGTAAGAACTGCTTCTAAAGTTATCGTTTTGAGAACATAGTAAAACTATTGATAATTAAACTTATAAACTAATGATTGTAATTAACAATTTTCGTTTCGTAAAATCTATGCCAATCTTGCATTATATTTTGGTCAACAGACTGATTATTTCCGACGTTCTATCGTATTACAGTGAAATATTTTATACTTACATATAGTTAAACGTTTTTTGTTAAGGTCTCTCGTTTCCTTGAAATTGAGGCTAATAGAAAGGGTTCGTTTCTGCCGATAAAGGAAACGCGTTTACCCTACTTCTGCGAGGGTGTTAACGTGGATGGGTTGGCGAAAATTGCTTCTATCCTTTTCTCTATGCTATTTTCTGAGCAACGGATACTGCTAGAATTTTACGAAATCTTTACTGCATTGGCTGTTGGTAGTGTTAATCGCTGTGACATTGAAACTTGTATAACTACCATGAATGATCTAACAGACTGGTAACGTTTGGCACGCTGCCGCCGCCCCGTTACGACACTGCGGATGTTACGCATTTATGAGAAAAATTGTCGCATTAGAACTATTAAATTGAAATCGCGAAGAAAAGAAATATATATCTGCGGGTTCTTATCTCTTATGGTTTATAATAAAGAATTTGATTTTAGATGAAGATTCGTGGACCGTGGACGTTTTCACCTGGCCGAAAATGGCTCTCAGGTTAATCTTGCCGGTATCATCCTTTTGAATTATAACAGACGTGACTGACCTTTTCAGTCAACGTTATCACGACCTACATAACTGGAATCCGAGACTGTGAACGTGTTATTAATGCTGTTGAGGTCGTGATCCTAAAAATTCTTTACCGGGTCGCAGCGTATCCGAGAGAGACAGTAACAGAAGAATTTAATTTTAGCTTATTTTATCGAGATCGAGATTTTTATTTTAATTTCACGTAGATAGCTGTAATTAAGGGTGCGGTATATCGTATTTAAAATGAGAAAAAATTGGGAAATATACGACGATACACAGGGGCGAATAGTTTCGAAATTGCGCAGTAATTAAAACTCGAGATATGCAGTCGTGCGTCCCGAAACTTTCGGAAATGTGGGGATCCGTGGAATTTTCGAAGGACTACGATTTTCTAGTAGGCGAAAAGCTGCGGGGAATGTTCTGAAGCGGATGGTAAACATGTCAGGCATCTTTTGCGACGATGTACGAAGTTTTCCTTATGTTATAATGGCCAGAGTATGTTGATTTGTTGTGTCATCGGTTGTTGACTAAATCTGAAACGATTGCAAATCTCGAACAATTTAATGCACAGTTATTGAAAAATTATGACAGCACGGTAAAACATCATTGAATATCAGTTCTAAATAATTGAAACCTGAGTGCAAATTCACTTTTCAGCAGTCGTAAAAGTCGTCATTGAAGAAGTTAACAGGAAAGGAATACTCCTGGAAAAGTCACGTTAATCGATAACGCGATTTAGAGTAACGAATCGTTCGTCGAGTGCGCAGCAATTAACAATTCCTATCGTTTAGACTGTTTGAATTCAATCTGGGGAATTTCACAATTTGTCGCATTTCTATTTGCCTTCATGAATAAAACATATATCTCTGCGACCACTATTCACTGTTTTGATATGAACTACTCCACGAAATGAAAAACACTTACTCTTGTAACATCAGGCAAAAAAATCTGAAAATATTGTGCCTGTGCACATTTTAAAAGACTAAGTTTCTATTCTCACACCCTTGAGATCAATTTTCCCCTGTTATAAAATTATAATGTACAAATTCAAATTCAAATAATTTCCAAACTTTTCGGTAACAATTTCGTTCTCTCTGTTTTGTGGAACAAATTACAACGCCATCGCGGATGAATCGCGTAGTATCCCAGAAGAGGGATGACGGCAAGGAAATTGCAACTTTATCGCTGGTGACCATCGGCTGTTAAGAAACCGATGCATTAATTCGCGTCCGAGTGTCGCAAGCGCGTAATTGCCGACCACGGTTCACATAATCCCGGCGTTGTACAATATGCGACGTGCTAATTCACGCGTGACAAACAACCGTTTATGAATGCTTCATTCAGGCTGTGCACACCGGCCGGCTTCCACCGCTTTCTTTTATGCATCCCCGTGCAATTATGTTGGCCGCGTAATTTCACCGACGGATTCACAAACAAAACGGAGACTGAGCTGCATTGTGGGAAACAAGGATTGTCGCGCAAAGAATGCAACTTCATCGATCCATCGTTAACGAGTCGAACCGACGAATTGTTTCGCTGCTAAAGCAATACCTTTCTCTTACTGTTAGGTTCTTACATTTGTTCTGTGAATAGTCGCTTGATTCCAAGATGAAAGAGACGGTTTAAATCGTACACACATTGTTGTCGTTATTATTAATTTATACAAGATACAAATCTGCATCAATCGTAGAAAAACATAGCCAAATAGAAACTTCGCCCTTTGGCAATTTTAACAAATTCGCGAGCAATGTATCAATATTCTTAATTTCTATTTGGAATTCTTTAAAAAATTACTGTAATCTATGCAACATATGCGAGTACTCGTTTAGAAAACGAATCCACTTTTTAAAAATCGTTTAAAATTTTCAAAACTAACAATCAGATTATGATAACAAACATACGCGGATTTTTAGGATTTCAAAGGGGGATTCTATCAAACAAGTAACAAAATTTAAAAAATCAAATTTTTTATTTAGTGTTTTATATTTTTAGGCAATGCAAATAATATGTAAGATGCAGTTCAGTCTGTGGAGAAGGCATGTAACGTGTTCACTTTTTCAGAAAAATTCCTAGAGTTATTATCAGCTTATTAACCAATCGCAGTTGTTTGCATATCTTTCGTTTTTAAGTGCGGTTTATTTAAAACATGCCAACGTGAGAATTTCGCGGCCGTCAAAGTGTCAAACAATTCGGGGTCCTATCATCATATTATCTTTCAGTTTTCAAACAAATTTAAACTTGTCTGCTGCGAGCACCTTGAAAAAGCGTGGCTTTCTTCGGTTGTCCTTCGTGGCTAGTCGACAGAATTCGTGAATGTTTGGAAAACGTAACCTTCTCACTGTTCATGCTTCAGTTGCCATTAAATGGTTGAACAAGCCTATGGCGTTCCTTATGCGCGAAGCTTGTGCGCGATTTATCAAGCGTAAAATTATTAGAAACAATATTTCTCGTACTTCTTAAACAATTCTCGGTGGAATCCCTGAAAAGTGTATTCATCTAATCGCAGTCCTTCGTTATAAATTCGTAAAATTTGACGAATGACGTAATAAAGTGATGTAAATTGATAAAATGCTATAGCTTAGGATCATTTGAATTTTTGCGAATAGAAGTGATTGACAGGAATGTTTAAAATACCATTTTCAGACTTTACCAAAACTGAAGAACTTCGAGAAAGGATTTGAATAAGATTTGTGGAAAGTGATGCAGTGTCGGATGAAATACTGTTTGGAGCTATGAATAGTGTCTAATGAAATTAGATAAATAGAATAGGTGAAACGAATAAAAGCTCTTATCTGGTGTAAGTGACTTTTAAAGTAGCATTTGAAACAACTATTTTAAGAACATTGAAAATAACGAGGTTTAGTAACACGTATCTATACCTGAATTCTATTATTTAAAACCGTCTATTTAATCAGTAATAGTATGTTTAATTTTAGAAACATAAACTCCTAGTAAAAATTCCACATTATCGACGGTTTAAATTTATAATATTATTCATTCTGGATTTAGATTATTATTTCCAGAAGCATAATCAGTGTTGTTTTTTCTAAGTCGTGCATCGTCTGAAAATTGAAATGGTGTGTCCAGAAACAGTTTCACCGAAATCCCATCGTGCAGTTGCTGGCGATTCTGACGGTTTCGCAAGGCGATCTGAAAAGTGAAGCATGCTGCGGCGCGCCGATGATATAATACCATCGGCAAGATCGTGAACAGTGTCTGTCGGGCCGTCAGTAAAACTGCGGCTCGGAAACTGATCGAAAAGGAAAGTGTAAAGAGTGCATATGCTATCGTTACCGTCGCGCCTCCAGGCGTTTTGATACCGTGCCGATCGTCTCACCGCGACAATGTTCATCGAATGTTTGCGATGGTTGAGTTGTCTCTCCTGCGAGGAATCCCCAGAGGTTGTCAAGGTCCACGGGTTGAGCTTCAAGTGAGTTTTATCATTATTGTTTAATCAGTTTACATTAATCATCTCGACCATCTCTCGGTCGTTTCTCTCGACTTCATCTATTACTTAAGCCGCTGTTACGTTCTGTCGTTCTTAACACAATTTCAAAGATACATATACTATTTATCATAAAGTTCTAAACTTCCTCTCAAAGTTATGTTTGATGTATTCTTTATGCATTTTACGTATTATTTGTCATTTTTAAGTTCCGTGTTTCATCTTCCAAACACTCAATTTGTCAATCTTTCCTCTCTATTTTGTGAAAGTAAATAGGAGATTGATCAAATAATTGATTCAAAATTTTACTCATAATTAAAATGATTGCAGTTATTAATCGTCGAAATGTCAGCGAATTAACCGGTTAAAAACATTAATCATTGTAAAATCGACGATTAAATTAATCGAAAGAAACAATTAACATAATTGTTGATTTTTTAACAGAATTGGAAAGATACAGCCTTTATTACATTTATTACCTTATTGTATCTTTGTATTGAGAGTAGTGATTTCTACTTTTATCGTTAATTGCGACAAACAATTGCAAGTTTAATTGTTAATTGCTATTTGCATGGCACAGGATCGGTGCTGAGTTAGATGCATTGAGGACGACAATGAAAAGATAGTATTTCGTGTGTAATAAAATTCTGATTGGAAAGAATCTACGTTGCGATAAAAATGATTTCCGAAGACAGTGTCCACGCGTACTATCGTGTTTCTTGCGTCGTCGGCTGATAACATTATGGATTTATACTCATGAATAATCGAGGGCCCAGCAATTTATTGCGCAATAGTAAAGGCGATGTGTGCGAACGTTAGTGAACCTGAAGAAGAATTCTTGAGACATGAATCTTTGTCATAGTCGCCGTTAAATTCGAAGTTTCGCGTAGCTTCCAAGACAGAGATCAAGATAAAGACAGAAATTATATCGTTGTTCCAATTCGCTGCGCTCCCACAGTCTGGCTGCTTGAAGTTAAACGACACTTGTCACGCATCCTGCGTTTAATTTCCTTTCGCGAAATGCTAGGCTGTTGCATTAGAAACATCGGATTTCACGGCGCTATTTTGCCGAACGATTCAAGAGAAAATCAAATCAGAATGCCGTTTGCTTTATGGGAATTCAACAGATTGTTTTGATGTAAGAGTAAAGACATTACAGTGAAATCTTAGCTACAGTGCGATAAGTTTAACGATTTTCATATACGAACAGAAATGAAAAGTTTCGTAGAAAACGTTGTTATCGAGTGAAAAATTCAGAGTTAGTTCGCGAAACTTCAGGTCGAAGGACAGGTGAAACGCTCTCGAAGAAGCCATCTTGTTATTAAAGAATAAAGAGGATTGTTCTTAATGATTGAATTGCGCTAAGAACTTCGCGAAATTTAACGACCACCGCGAACTTTCCTTAAAGGACTTCAGCAAATCTTACTAAGTCTGTAAAATTATCTTTAAAAATATGTTCTGTAGAATTGCCGAGTAAAGCACAGACTTGTTACAAGCATCGTTTAGATTAAATTAGGGTTCGAGGGTTGATCAAACTTGCCGCACCATCGCTGGACGTTCTGATTAACATTTAATTCAATTGATTAACGTTCATGTTTCGAACGATAATACAGTCCTCGAGAGCGTTGCCGCGGGTTTGGAAATTTCACGGAATTTGTTGGCGTTAAAGTTCGCGAATTCGTACTCACACCAGAAAAAAATGCGAATAGGTACGGATCCGCATGATTCTCAACGACAGAAGTTCACTCGAGAAAAGTGGTTGGCACTCCGCACGAAATTCCGCTAGCATCGAGTCAACGCGTTCTACAACAATAACAACGATAACTAGACGTGGAGAATTTACTGCGGGTACCGGTTTTCTCCGACGATATTTTACGAGCTCGGGGCAACGTCGCCTTCTTAAAAAAAAAATCGCGAGCATTCCAGAATGTGGAGCGGGAACGGCCAGGACCGTATAAATTTCCATGAATTGTCAGGAGTCAATTTACAAAGCGCGTCGTCGACGATTTGAATATCGTCGGCGCTCGTCATGGATCCTCCGAATTTATGGAAATTCCGGACGGAGTTTCATTCAATTTAACTTTGCGTTCATCGAGTAAGCATCCGCATTCAATTCTTAAACACCGGATTTCCGAACTCGATCCAGAATTTATTTGCTTATTTATTTAGTAATTAATGAGTATAAACCGTTTGGCATGTTAAGTAATTACACATCGAAGGTAATATAATGTTTAACACTGAACGCCTCATGATCAAATGACGCAATTTTCATTTGACAATTAGAAAAATGATAAAAACACTTTTATCAGAATTGATCAAATAAATCACATTATTGGAGCGACTACAATAATAAAAATTGTACGGATCTAAATAAATTGGATCTTGTCAGTATTACGAGATAATTTTATTGGTTGGTATGTTTAATGTTGATGGGAAACTCTTAAGTTCACCTGTTGTAAAAGAGAATGACTTCTTAAAGATGAATAGGATATGTTTGAAAATATTATTAATTAATATGTGAGAAAAAAAATAAACCATCTGGAAAAAATGATAAATATTCTATTAAATTCTTAATCTCGATAGATTCTAAATCTTGTCAAAATTATTGCTACTAAAATTGCCATAATTTCGTCAAAACGAAACTTGTCTTATCTTAATGTCACTTATCTTACTGTGACTACCATCGTCATGGTTACTATTATTGTTATTATACACTCGCACCCGTATACCCGCTATTATAAAACACAAATAAATTAAATTAAAAAAAGGATCGTAAAACGATTGAGCCTATCTTGTTCTAAAAACTTGAATACTTTTGCGTTCATTTGTTTCTAAGATGGTTGCACGTGACATAGAAACTAACGAATCGAGTATAAGTTTTTTTTTTCGATGATACTAAACATCGAAAGGACCTTAAAAATATTGGCATCCTTCTGATTGAATCTAGATTTCATGATTATAATAGCAAATCTGATGAACGATTTTTCCAAATGACGACTTCAGTTTGCTTTCAGTGCTATGCTACCTTGTACTAGGCCAGTCTTCCAAGAAAATACGCGCGCAATTATGGCGACAATAAATGTTTGGCGAAGATTTCACATTTTAAAAACAGGTTCCACGGTTTACCGAAACCGTACGCCATACTAATGAATTCTAGGAACGCGAATCTTATTAAAATCTCTTCGAGACTGGTTCTTGTTTCTTCGAAGCCTTCGTGGATCACAGTTCAGACGATTTAACCTTAAAAACAGAATTCTGTTTTTAAGCGTAGCAAAATTAATTGCCGTATAATGTTAGATTAGACGTGATGAAGTTTTCAAGCAGAATCTGCTAAATATGTATATGACCGCTTCTTTAACATCGAAAACAAATCGTGTTTGTCAAAAGAAGAAGGGAATAAGATTTGCCAACAAGTTCATACGATAGAAATTTTGATGCTGTCATTAAATTATCCTCTAAATATATAGCTGGCCTGCATGCCATTAAAATTGTATAAGTTGATTATAAATTCATACATAAATACGTGTATAAATTCAACCATACGTATACATAAACGTTTAAAACAAAATAATAGCTGACAATTTAATATAATTTATTTGTCAATGTTATAGAAAATTATAGAAAAGTAGCTGAAAATCATTCTTATTTGAACGATTTACTTGAGGCTTTCCCTTTGAGCTACGAATTTGAATAGCAAGTCGTTGCGTGCATGCCCGATGGTTCGGGAGTTGTTTTTCAGCTTTCCTAGAATCCAACGTTGTCTTTGTTAGGAATCATTCGATGCTTAAAAGACGGAAAGAGTCTCAGGAAAGATGACAAATAGAGATCAAGGTAGCCGAGGTTTGCTCCACTTTCTTGATTCGCGGATTCGCGTAGCGGCGACGGGATTTAATGTACTCGAATTTACAAGCCGGCGGAATTATGGAAAGCGTATGATAATTCTAATGGAGTCTCGCGGTTGCTTCTGAAACTTTCACGCGCTGAAATTAGAACAGTTGTGCTCGAAATCTGATGAGTCGGCTTCGGCGACGTATTCCATTCCACGGCGCGGTCATAAAAGGGAATAAGAAATGAAAACAATACGCGAAAAATTCATTAGCGCAGGCTCATGGTGACCACTTCATTATCTTGGTTAGTTTCTCCTACCTTGCGTTGCGCCAGCGCAGCGAGACGTTGCAGTAAAGAAAATCCAACACAATTTGGAAGATTAAAATTACAATAGTTATTTCTTCAGCATCTATTGCTATTTTTGTTCCTACCTGTTTTACACTGAATAAAATGTAATAATCAAATACGGCTATTATTACATAAATACTAGTTAACAACATTTGTACCCTAATTTATCATTAAAGATATTTTTGAATATTACTTAGTTTTATTTCTTATTATTATTATTATTTCATATTTTAATATTTTATTTACGTTTGAACACATTCAACCTGAATCATATACTTTATTTGCTTACACAATGTTACTAGTTATTCCAAATAAAGCAGAAGTAATTACTTTATTCGTCTCCCACTTAATTTTAATACTTATGCCATTATTAAATTTCAATAAATTTTCATCAAATGAATTGTATCGATTAAATCAACGTACCTATTGGATATTAATTCTACCATCGTGGTAAATCGCATCTTGTGAAACAGTATGCGAATTTGTTGTTTAAAAATAACCAGAATATTCCCTGCAGTGAAAATGCAATAAACATATTACTCGCTCTCATTTAAAATTCCTGTGTAATTGCATATTTTATGAGAGTTAGGTGTTCCACCTTTCCTCCGCTTTTACGTAGTTGCCAAGAATAAAACAAAGTCTGTCCACTGTTGGACAACCTGCTACTCCGATTCAACAGAGTGACTAAAAAGTTTTCAAAGAGTGTTTGCACTGTAAAATTTGCTAAGCGGTTTGCCTTCCGAGCTATTCAGGAACAAATGAATTCCGTTGCAGAAACTCTTACGTATTTTTCGTTAGCTCTTTTCAAGAGTATTTTTGCCGGGCAAGCAGAATGCGGTTAATTTGGGAAATAGAGAATGTAGACTGAAATTAAAAAGTACCGAGGTCAATACTTTCCTTTCCACTTAGTCAAGAAATATAGCGAATTATTTACGCGACTTCTTGCTTGTACATACTTTTTGGTTTTGCGAAATTAAATTCGAAATCACTACGTTTGGCGATTTTGTAACGCACAGAAAGGACTGAAATCGTTGCGGCGACGGCATTCGACAGTTTCGGCGGTCTCCATTCCCGCGATTTCCCAAAGTTTTTCCTCTTTGATCGACGAAACTCCATCGACCAAACAATCCAGAACAGAACTGACTGCTAATTGAAATCGCGTGGTTGCTTTTGCCGCACTCTGACGAAAGGGGACAGTGTAACTAGTTGTTAGCACACTGCGGACCTTCGGGTTATGTATACTAACGATCATTAATAGCGTTTGTACTTAATATTTAACGCAAGGACACTTCTATTCACAAAATAACGTAGTTTTGCAAAGTAATCCGCGTGAGGAAAAAATACCTGCCATGAAACACCGTCGGGGCAGCAAAGAATAAAAGAGGAAAATGTTTCGAAGAAAAAACAGTTGAAGGAAGGAGAAAGAAAGGTGCTACAGGAAAAGCTCGAGATCCAAAAATGATTAAAAATGAAAGGATGCAATTTCATAGTGTAGATTAAATTTAGAACGCTAACGTTATACATTTTACAGCGTACACGTTTCTTATTGACACATGTGAAAGAATGAAAAAGAAAATTAATAATTCATTTAAATTAATAATAAAAAATCATATTTTACACTGAGTAGAGGCTTCAAGTCAGTTTTTGTAATTAAGAATTTGTACGAATATGCTCTTTTGTTGAGGGAGAGGTTCTCGTTCCACGATAACGAGAACGGTACGGTGTTCTATTTTAAGTACAAGCTCGTATTTTACTATTTTAATCGTATTATTTTGTTTTCACATTAGATAAATATTTCAAAGTCATTACGTTAATGTAAGTATTTAACGATAAGACTTTTAAGTTCCAATAGAAACGATGATAGTCTTGTATCTCCTGAGAAGCATTTTATAATAGATACTTTTACCTTAAGTGGAATAAATTCTCAGATTGGAATAAACATACACTCGATTATCATAAGATCGTGATAAAATCAAATTGGATTCCAATAATTGGATTTGGAAAATTGGAATTCGAAATTCCACAAAACTCTTCACGTGTTATTCTTCTCCAAGGTTCATCGAAGCAATTTTGCTTGTCCAAATATAGAATTCCGAGAAAATATGCGTCGATAGGAATCATTGTCGGTCGAAGATGCTATCGAGCTTGTTGACTCATGTTTATTACCGGTGGCGTTGTTCGTTCCGATCTGCTGCAATTAGTTGATCGCGTATTTGCTCAAAGCAATTATTATATTAGCGGTACTCGCGAGCTGGGAAACTTATCGGCCGGGCGTAATCGCTTGAATTTCAGGGATAGTTCTCGGGTTTCGACTCGCCTGTTTTTCCGGCGCAACTTTATTATTAGGTTAATTAGCCGTGGAGCGGCGCGAGAACTCGGCGGCGCCGATTTCTACATTATCGTCCGGTTGAACTTTTACGAAACGAATGCCGGAAATTCTCGGTATCGTGCGAAGGAAAGTTTCTTGGTTGAACTGAGCCCCGATCCTTCTTGGGTTCGAGCTGCTGGAACGAGTACTATGAAGGATTCCGTGCCGGAAACCGTAGATTAAAAGGGAGTATCGCTGATGTAACCGTGGAACGCGATCCAACACCACTGTTTATTAAGCGACGATAATTGACATATCGCCTGCGACGTTAATAACGCGATCTGGTATCCGTCTTTGGATCATGCGGTTGCATAAGTCCACTTTAAAACGTGCTCGAGCAAAGAGCGGTCCAGATCTTCGAGGATCCCCTCGCCCACTCGCAGATTGCTTTCTCAGAAGTTAGATTTCACGATAGCAGCTAGCTTTACTAGCGCGTCTCGAAACGTTCGCGATTAGGTGTCGCAATGCATACCGGTCTATTTTGCATTGTTGTCTTGCTTAGTACGGTTCGTGTTAGCTTAGAATGGCAAAGTTTCGTCAACACTCGAATGGCAGTTCTTTTTTTATGTATATTCATTTTTGAAATGTATAATTTGATTTATCAATCTTCAACATATTTCGTAAAGTTAATTTTTCTATAGGCCATAATGAAACATGTGAAGTATTCTATCAGAATATTCGAATAACTTACTAGTCTGATCTAATTTGTTATGAAACAATAATTAATATATTATAGACGCTGCGATTCGATAAAATTGCGAATGTTTCATCGATAAATTATTTATTTCTGGATACTGAATGTTTTTAACGATTTTTCTTGCTAGCGATCTTGATAAGCTGCTTCACCATGTAATTTATTATTAAAAATAATGATTATTACAATATCTCATCCGTATTTAAACTAACAACGTGCCGGCAATTACGTGAATTCGTAATTTCGAAACAAAAACGTGCTACAACTTGATTAAACCCCGTTGTCGACAGATCCATTCACAAATCTATAATCTATTAATTTGTAATTATATAACGCATCCCTCCGAAAGTAGAGAACAAAGCGACAGTTTTAATGGAAATCGATAGAGGTCCGATTCGAGCTCATTAATATCAGCAATACACGAAGCAGATTTCTATATGTATCGTCTGATTTCTGTAAATTCATTTGTAAATACGCGATACGCGAAGCTGATGCAACGAGCCTGATTCTTTAGGCAAGAATAATTACCTGATCATTAACATTTATATGATCGTTTGATTAATGAACAATAAATTATCAACGAATGAATCAGCTTGCGCACGCATGCAGAAATCAGTGACGATGATATTTGAATCAATTAACAGATTCCTACTGAACCAAAAACCAATAGATCTTCATGTTGTCACTATTTATCCTTTCATCGGTGTCTTTCTAGATCAAATCAATGATTCGTTATTTTTTATTGTAATTACGATGGAGATATCTTCATTGCTTGCTTTTTTTTAAGACCTAAATTAGATTTCAATTTAGTTGATTTAGTTTAATTTTCACGTTTATACTACAAGAGGAAATGAGTTTTATAATTTATCGAGCTCAGACGTTCAACCTAGAATATTTTACAAACGAGAAACATTGAAATTCATTGCAATTGCATAGACTTCAACTTTTAACAATCCGATGATACTAGAACAATCGAGCATTAAATTAAAAACAATAGTATCATGATTAATAAAGTATGTATGAGTATTATTAAAAAGTGATTCCGAATGAATAAATATATCCAGTATTCTTTTACAAATGCACCTTTATGATTCTACTGCTAAATACAAGCAGAGCAGCAACCCCAAAATGATTTCAACTCATGACGATTTCAAATGTCTGCTCCTAATCGTCCTGGCAAATGGTTGATCTGTATTTCAATGTCTTTCGCACCAAGACCTCCGTCAGTTAAAGCTAAGCAGTTGGACCATCGACTGTCCATTCTTTTCTCTCGTCCACAAAGCAAAAGGGTCACACCTCCGTACCGTCGCGTCGCAGCGTCCTCCATTTAGGAAAGACAGAGGAGCCTTTCTCCTTTCTTTTCTCCCGGTGACATTGCCTAACGAAGAGTCGGATGAAGTCCGGCAGACACGCGGCGCAAATACCGAGGAATAGACGCGGGTACACAAAAGCTCCCAGCGCCGAGTCCCTAAATGGGTCGCAGCTTTTTGATCGGGCTTTCAGTCCAGTTTACTCGCTCGTCCCTTGCGTCTTATTTTACGCCCTCCTCATTGTGATCCTGCCGGGTGAAACTGATTCCTTAGCCGAGCGTTCGCATTCAGAGTCAAACAGAAGTCTCTGTTCTCCCCGTTCCTTTATCCGGAGTCAGCCTCTTCCTCGCGCTTTATCGGTATTCCGCCATTCACGGTTTCGAACTCTTCCGGTTCACGGTTCACGGTTCACGCCGCCTTCTTTCTTTCGCGAACCGTTTTCCCCTGTAATTGGCGCGATCGAATTGTATCCGTTCCACTTGCCCGTGGTGCCGAAGTCTGATTAGCGCTGTCCCTGCAAACACGTCACAATAATACATTTCCTATGAAATTGTTGCGCTTCCCTCTTCGTTCCTAAAATCATGGAATATATGATTAAATTATTAGGAAAACTTATGAGCTCCGTGAAACTACTCTGAATTGTTTCCCTAATTTTATCATTTTTATTCTTCTAGGTAAATGGGTATATACGATTACAGGCTAGTAATTATTACATAAATTTGTATTAATATTTTACTACAACTTGAATTACGGTA
Organism: Augochlora pura; assembly: GCF_028453695.1. Lineage (NCBI taxonomy): Eukaryota > Metazoa > Arthropoda > Insecta > Hymenoptera > Halictidae > Augochlora > Augochlora pura. Next base: position 13,026,409 of record NC_135773.1, on the reverse strand, counting down.
TACATTTCATAATTCTGTACCAAGTTGAGCAAAAATAATCTACGAATATTCGTATGAATTTCTGAATAACTCAAAATTAACTTCTGTAATATTTATTGCCAAGGTGATCTTGGTTAAGGTCTCTGGAGATCGAGTATATGATTAGACGCGAAGATCAAAATAGATAAGGGTTTGTACTTAAATAAAGAAAGGATTTTAAGTTTGTGAGAATATTTTATGGGGTTGAGTGAACATTCGGAGATAATTCTAATTTTATATCGGAGAGGATAAATGATTCTTTTAAGTAAATTCTTGAAATAAACTCTAATGGTTCTGAATTTAATTTGGGCTTTAAATGAATTCTTTAAATAAATTTCAACGATTCACGATTTAATTCCCAATTGAAATCAATTCTTTAAATAAATTCCAACAATACTTAATTGAATTCTTGTTTTAAATAAATTCTGCCAATTTTAACATAGCCTCTGAAGACGAGCAAACCAATAACCGAACGAAGGACAAAAGTGGATCATTGAAACTCTAAGAATCTGTTAACAAGTTTCGTATTTACTGCTTCCTAGTGAAGTCTCAGCGGACGAAGCAAATTGTCGTTTAATTCCAAGCTCCGTAGCCCAATCTACAGCAATCTCCATTTGCATAAAGACGAGGTCTAATCACCAGTGGTAACGACTACTAATCGGATAAGGGTACGCAACCCGCCGAAGCGAAAATAATCGGGAAGGGTCGGGAAGCGCAGTAACGGGGGGGATTCGTTTCGCTTAACCGAGGTTCGACTCGACCAGAGCGATTCCTCTTCGGGGATTGCTCTTCGGTCCATTCATTAAAAGATTTTCGCCTCTCGGCGGAGCCACTCGGCACGCAGGAACACCGCAAGAAATAGGTTTCCCGTGCGACTTATCCACCGATAGCCCTGTCTCTTCGTCTCTGTTTAACTTTCGCGTTGCGGCGCCGTCGTTTCGCTTTCTCGCGGGATTAAATTCCATTAGAAGTTTGTCCCTCGCTGTCCCCGCAGTGTGTGCTCGTCTCTCTTCTCATTCTTTCCGTCTCGTTCCTCCCTCGTCGTTCTCTTTTCCCCCGTGCTCAGCCCCGAAACGAGTCTTCCTTGACCTCCATTCATAATGGAATTAATGCGTCTCTTCCGATGGATACACTGAGAAAGGTCGGAGGTCGAAGCACCGGCGTCCTCGCGAGCCGTTCCCCTTGCTAATATCATAATTCTTACGGTTCGCGGGCTAATTGTCGCCTGACTGAAATAAAAATGGGATGGATCCGACGGTTCCATGCTAACCATCACCTCTCACGAATGTTTTATGACCCGTTTCCTCTTGAATTTGGGAAATCAGACTCTCTGGGGTAGAAAGGAACTTCGGAGCCTGGAGAGGTTGTTCTATCTGGTATAATTTGTTTAGCATGTATAATAAGTACTCTGCGGATTTTTATGCGAAATAAAAATTGTCAAAGTCCTAGTAATAAATTGAAAATTATGTGACAATAGTCTGAAATTTTGTTAAGGTCTTTGCAGTTTTATATTTGAGCTGTTCATTTCGGTCATAAATGTATAAAATCCGCAGTCTAATAATAAGTTCAGATGACGAAATTCGATTGGCTCGGGAACGATGCATTGCGCAAAGAAATCTTGTTCTCTTCTTACGGCTTGGTTTTGCAATTTAGCATTCGATTTCACTATCTTGATTTAAATAGATAATAATCTGTGGATTTTTATGCAAAATCAAAATAATCTTCGATAATTACAAGATGTAGGAACTATATGGACATCTATTTCTTTATTTCATCATTCTAATTCGTTGAAGTTGGTACAAAAATAATTTTTTCCACAAATGTATGCAATCTGCCGTATTGTACTCAAGGAATATTCATTTGTAAATGCACTCTTGTTATTACAGTTCAGTCTGGTTGTTACTATGATAATTGCGGCACGATATATTTGAAAATATTAAATAAATTAATACGTTTTCTGCAACCGATCGTTACATAAAGAATTTATTGAAATTTCTGACGGTTCCATAACGATTTCTTCGTTCAGATTTTACGAAATACAACGTTGCCTTTTAATGAACAAAGAACATGTTAATTGAATCTAACAGTATCGATGTGCTTATCTGTTTGGAATCAGAATTGATCATTAGTGAAATTGTTTTGAATAAATATTTATCTAAGATAAATTTCCGAATTAATTATTTTTAGTCGAACATTTTGTAGAAATAACAAGTATCATTTATTCGTCATAAATTATTCGCATAATTTTTTATTAAAATAAAATTTTATTCGAATAAATCGTTATTCGATAGTGACGAATAGAATTTGATTCGTTACTCTTTCATTTTTATCCGTCATCCGAACAATAATGTTGTCCACCTCTGCTTGGAATTAACGCAGAGAATTTGTATTTAGCACGAAGATCCGCAGTCCACTTTCGTTCGTCTTAACTCCGCGGGACATTCAAGAGCAAAATTACGCGTTCGTCTTTTATCGCTTAATTAAATTCCTGTTCCGATGGTTTTTCGAACGGGGAGGGGTTTTTCTATGGCGCGTGCGCGAGCCTTAGTCAATTTCCGTAATTATAGGACACGCTGCGACGCGACCTGATTCCTCAGGATGTAAATACGGCAACAGGATTTTATTAACACGCCTCCACAATGTACACGAGCAACGCACCCGCGAATTTTATTTCGCCCGGTTGTGCCCGTCCTCATGTTCAATTCATCGTGCTGCAGCAATTTTTTTTCCTACTCTCTCCTCCTCTCCACATTTTCCCATACACGTCTCTCTCGCCCCCTCTGTCCAATCCATTTTTCCACCTATCTCTGACTCTTTTACACTTTCTATTTTTAGAGCTGCGAGCGAGCAGTATTCCAGCGACGTATCGTCGACACATTTTGAGTTATTCGGCCTCTCGTAGCGTTTAATTAATGACGGCCACGCACGCTTGCGAACTCGACGATGCTCGCTTTAATGACCAACTCTTCGTTTCGGAACGTTCGATGGTTGTTCAGCCGTCGACGTTGGGTCGAGCTCCGGCGACGCGCACACCTGTTAAAAAATTACTCGCGCCGCGCGTTTCATTATAGAGCTTCTACTCTTTTTATTCAATTAACGGCGACCCTCGCGCAAAAGTTCGGCGGTCTGTTTTTCAGCGTTCCGATGCGTAAACTGGAACGGAGTTGACGCTCGATATATGGCCGGACCTGTTCGGAATTTATTCGTTCCGCGAATTCATTCGTACGTGTTGCATGCTGATTAATTTGCACAGGTTACATGTGAATTAATATCGATGATTCCGCGACGAAGAACCGTGCACGAGGGTCGGTTTAACTTATTGGCTGCCACGGTGCTCATTGGTAATCGAGGAACAATAATGATCCGTCGAATGTGTTCACTTTGTTACCGATCCGAGATCTACAATCGTCAGATTTCCTGCAAATTGACTGCAGTGTCGAATCGATTAATTGCTCGACAAACGCGTCAATTCGTAAATCCGATGTAAAGCAGCAATTGTATCGTGTAGTGTAGTACATCGCGCGTGTTAAATTACTCGCGGCAACTGGACTGTGAATTTTTGTACGCGTTCTACGCTTGTTCTCAACATCGGGAAGAACGGACCTGAATCTGCAGTCCGGCTAGAAAACGTTCTGAAACGTGCATACCGTGGCAGGCGACAAGGTCGGAGAACTTTTTACCGTGTGCTGCGCGTCGCTGCAAAATCCAGCGAGCTTCGAACGGAACAGAAACGAACGGTTCGTCACAGGATTTTTGTGTAATATAAGTAGAGCTTTTTGCGCGTGTTATCCTTGTACAGTAACGCGTATCTTGTGTTTTTGTCCCGTGCCGTTCCTCCGAGCCAGAGCCAGTGTTGGGCAAATTTTATTGAAAGGAATGAATAAGTTCGGTTATTTGCTATTCACGAATAATTTAGCGTTGTTCATGGATAAGAAGTTAATTGAATGTATTAATTATTTAAAATTGATGAATAAAAGAATAGCGTGCATATTCTGTGCATATTTAAGACTACAAAATGATAAATAATTTGAAACATTTTTATGTCTGTTACTTGCAATATGTATAATTTATAATATCGTGGCCGCTTGTACATACGATCGGAAGAAGATGATATATAAAATGAAGAACGAGATGTAATGATAACGTCGTAAAAATAAAACCATAACTATTAGTACTTGTATAGAATAATGTTAATTGTATAGAAAATTCAGTTAATTCCTTGAAATATGTTACTTTTTTTACGTTTCTTGCACAGTATAGTAATGTTCTTCTTGTCAGTAAAAACATCGGCAAGTTATAGCAAATACTAGATACGTTTATACATAGATTCACTCGAATAGTAAATCACTGAATGATGATTATCTATTTGCTTGTTATTTTTACTCAAATAAAAATTCATTCGATCAATGCGTAACACTGGCCAGAGCCGTGCATTCTGTGTTCCCCATTTACGCTTCTTTTTCCACTGTTTTAAGCACTTCGAGGGAGGGGGCACACATTCTTTAACCGACACCGCGATTCATCGACGGATCAATGAGCTCTCATAACCGGAGGCTTCCCATTAACTTACTCCGCCGACTCATTGTTTTCCGTATCGTCCTGTGTTGATGCTGCATGTTCTCCAAACTGATACCTGCTATCCTGTATCTTCGTTTCATCAGCATAGTTAATCGATTCCAGAGCAAGCTGCCGATACGCGTATTCCGGTCTAAAGTGTCTTCTTACAAGCCCACTTGCAAAATATTTTCGAAAGAAACAAAGGCAGTATCGTATTAATCATTTGCTCGCATGCAGTCAGGCAACTCGTATAATATTTCGATTTATAGCCGTTTATTTGACGATTCCAAGCAGAATTGTTTTTCGCATTCGTCTGCGATTTTATGTAAGTGAGTCAATGTATTCCGTGTCGATAAAAATTGAAGAAATCAATGTTTCTGCAAATAACATATCCATATTTTGAAATTCTTTTCAGTGTTCCCGCTGTTTTAAATTTCACCCACTAATTCTTCTTGTAAATGCAGAAAATCCAGCCGCGGCAGCGTATAAATCACGAAACACACCAGACTAGAAAACCCCTTTGCACCTAAAATTCTCTTCTCTTTCTCTATGCGTCGACAGTCATGTATCCCGCTTGTTCCACTCACAAATAATTGGGAAATTCGCACGAATAAATGCGAACCACGTGTTGCAATAACGAACTTTTTCATCCGCAGACACGAAGTAACATCTTTCTCCAGTTGCAAACCAGTGCCTCGGTTCCTCGGCGAATTATCTGTTCTCGACGAAACCCTACTGGCGATTTTCACGCGCGGTTGACCAACGTTTCGCATATTCATCGTGGATCGCGATGATTCAATTCGGAACCGATCGGTCGGCGCTGTTTGCCGCCGGCTAAAATAAAAACAACGGGTCCCGAGTAAAGCTGGGACGCATCTTGCATCTAATCGGATTTACGGTGGACTCCATTTCACCCGGTTTCACTCCGGATACTGTTCGATCCCGTTTAAATTTTCATTGCGTCCGCTTGTCCCATTCCTCGCTTGTAACCGCGATTGGTTCCACGAAATAAATCTCTACTGTTCGTTGTTTCATTTCCCTGCCGCCGGCCCTGTTTCGCTCTTACCAATTTTTGTTTTGGTTGTGAACGGACAACTTTCATCTTTGCCTTGACAACCGATTGACACTTATAGTTGATGGTTCAGCCATGTTAAAGTCGGTAGTAAATGCTAATCTTGTGGAGAAAGATGTTGAGTTTAAAAACACGATGTTTTCATTATCATTTTCGCATTGAAATTTTCTATGCTTCTTGTCGATAGTTCGTGCATTGCACTGCCTGTATGACACTTTGAATGCCACATCACGAAAAATATCATGAAAAATAATTTGTTCGCTAATTTTTTACACTAAACGAAAGAACGTTGATGCTGCAATAGATGTTATGCAATTTATCATTTCTGTGCCAGTCAAAGTGTTAATCATCATGTGTCACCTATCCTTCCTTTTTATCGAGATAATTATTTCCTGCATATCCATATAGTGTGAAAAACTACCGTAGGAAGTATAAAAACTGTGTTGTCCGTGACAATTAGCCGGCTGATTTTTATTTATATATGTTTTGTGCATGTTTGCAAAATACATATCTCACCTTCATTCTCACGTCATAGAAGAATTTTGTCTTAATCTGCGAAGTTATAAAGTAATCTATAAGATTAACCATTTGTAAGAAAATTGAGAATTTACACTTTAGGAAACGCTTTATTGTTGCATCGTATGCAACTTTGGTCATTTTGGGACATAATTACTTATTGGATTAAACATATTACATTTTAAGTATTCCTTTATTTTACTTGTTTTTCGCTGAAGAATTGTTATTATTTTATTTTGTTAATTTTTTTAATAACGAAATTGTTTTTTTAAAGTTTTATTGTGCTTATTACCGAATAAAAAAATATTTCTATTCTTTTATTTGTTTTGTCTCTTTCTGAATACCAAAGGTTTCAACCTTTTACTTTGCCTATTAAAGTTAATCATGCTCGAAAAACAAGTAATAGGCACAGCGATTGATCACCCCGCAGTAACCGGCTCGACTACCCTAACTAGTTGAAAATTTTTGATCGCTCCTCTGGAAGATCGCAATTAAAGAATCTCGCTTTGATCAACGTCGAAAGAGCAAACAGTAATACAACATGACGTATCTCTTTCCATCGGCAGCGACAGAGTCTGCCTGGCCGCAGGACGTTTCCGCAACATATATGATTCCGCTCTGTACGATTCCCAGTCTCCATAAACACTCATCAATCTCTCGAAAAGTGTCCTTGCCGCCCACTCGTGAAAGGCTGGGGGCCGATTGAAAAAGCGAACTCCGATCGTGGAAACGTGTGTGCCCCGTTCCCCGAGGGCAGCCAGCCCTCTGACTGACCGTATACCACCATATCTCGGTGATTCTCGTGTGCATTGTAGGTTGCTCGGAATCACGCCGGAGCTAGGACAGCGGGTGCATTTCGTGGAGGGCACGCAATTTCCGTGCCGCGAAGACAAGCATAAAAAGTCCGATAATTCGGAGGACAGGTTGGCAAAACGAGAGAATTATACGATTTAAACTACCGGCACGATATCGTTACGGAGATAGAATCGGAGACGCAGTGGAGGCACAGGAGCACTTAAAGTACCCTAGAAACAATTGGGATTATTTATTTCATCTCTTAAACAACTGTTCTACGAACATTCTCTCTATAGAGTGAACTGGAATACGAGGACGCGGCTAGAGGAACAACTGAGCGGGACAAGGACCTCCCACCGCTGTACAGAAGCTATGCCATTGGTCTGACCACGCCTTTCTCCCCCCTTCGGCGTTCTATCTCCTACCGGTTTCTGTAAAAACCTTCTGTTTCTGTAAAGTAGTACAAACTGATATCTGGATGAAATATTATAAGAATCTTATGGGATCGTATTTTTAGAACAAATTTTTATTTCATTTTTTAATTAATTTCTCAACTAATTTTACTTAATTTTTCTCCTTGGTGAACGATCTTTATAAGTTTTCCAAGTTTTTTTTTTTAAAAGTAATTATAAATATTCACCAAGCATTTCATGAAAATATTCTTTGCAAAGCTGTTTAAAAATTCCCGAAACACATGGGCGTGGCCTAAGGCACAACTGGGCGGTTCTATCACCTCCCACTACCGCGCAGAAGGCATACGATCGGTCGTGTTTTCTCCGAACCACGCCTGTCTCCCAAATTTCGCGTGCCAGCTTCTTCCTCCGGTGTCAAGGTTATATTATATTCGTCGTGTGAGGCCGTGCAAAGTGTTCGCTCCAACAATGGAGTGAAAATTACTTCGAAATGTTATTAGAATCTGATGGAAACGCGCGCGTAAACTCCGAATTAGTTTTCTTCGTAGCAGACATTCTTGGAAACGTGTTACGGATGGACATCGGGGGTCATTTAACGCGAGATATTCGTGATTTCGTGCCACCATCTAATTCCGCGAATCTATTCATTCAATTGCTTTTGCCTTTTGTGCTCGCCAGATTACGGAATATCGTGTCTGATGTTCTTCTGATACAAAGACGGGTAAATTGAATTGTGGAAGAAGTTAGGGTAGATTTACTGAGAGCATCGAAAGCCTTTTCTCCCTTTTGCATTCAATTCGATCTTCCCCATTGCAATCTTCCGCGCATCTCTCGGTTTCGTTCGCAAACATAAAACATATCTTGCTGCGGTGTTCATTGAATTCATTTGTTTATTTCCTCGCGCGCGATGGAATTACACATTTAGCTTCGGTTGGAAAGATTATTTAGCCGCAGCAATAATTAATATCGTGAAACACACCAGGGATATGATTCATATTGCGGAATACACGAGGCTCGACTAACAATAAGTATTAAAGTTGAAGTAGACAGATTATTGTATTCTACAACGGACTACTTTGTCCGAAATTATACGGACGCGGGTCACGCACATAAACTCGAATGAGCCAGTCGAGATGAAGGATAACAAGCGGAACCTGTTTTCGGTACGAGTATCGACAATTACGTTCGACGTGATAAACGACCCGAAGAAATGTTTCGCATTACTTTATTAGTAAGTAGGTGAAGGACGCCTATAATCCGCGTATTACGATAATTTATACCTACGGGTTGTTCCATTCAGACGAACTCTCCATGTCGGAGTTACCTTCCGATGACCTCGACGACGGTTCGTTTGCAATGCATTCTTTGAAACAGCACCCGTTCACCTAATTAGCTTTTACGACGGTCGTTACAATTTTAATAGCCAGACATTCGTTTCATACGAGCAGTCTTATCTAATCGCGATTAAGGTTACCTTTTATACCCAATATCTGTCCACGTGTTTACTTTTTTAACGTTTAATGCCACTTACGTCGTGGAGAGTAATTGATTTTACGTAAAATTAATATGCAAAATATGCCAGAACTGCATTTCTAGAATTCTGTAATCGCAAAACAAGTATCAGTTCAAGTCTCGCCAATTTACCTATGTTCTAAAACGATAAGAATTATTAATTGGATTCTAGTAATTAGAATCTATTCGAATTATTAACACGTCCGTTACCAAAGTCAGATATTGTACAAGGTGTATCAAAATTATTGTAACTCCGGGAAATGAGGGGTTCCTGAGGTCATTTGGAATAATTTTGTTTATTAATTTGAAAAATCTCGGAAATATTATTAATACAAATTCGTCCGCGTGACGAAAATTCACCATTTCGCAAACGATCACTAATAGCCAAATGACGAAAATTCATGATCCCTCCCGTTAGCGAACACCTGAGGGACCTCCGATAGGAGACATACCAATTTCGACGATTTTCGAATTCCTATAAATAAATGATCAGTGAAGGCAGCATAATAATATCGCTTATAATTATAAATACGTCTTACATGCTGTAAAACGTAGGGAGGAGAGCCCCCCAAGCAAGTGGGGCCACGTTTCAATGTCCCACATCGCATGATAATTCATCGAATATGAGACATTTGGACTTATCCGTGAGAGAAATTAAAAATTCTTTGAGCGGGCCGCCCTGGATATAGATCGAGGTCTAGTAAAACTGTCTTTCTTGCACACAGAGAAGGTATTTCACGGCCTTATGCTGCGTGGCCCGGTGCCACTATCTTTTTAGAATGAAACGCGGCGAAAATAATGATATTAAACGCCAAACCCATAATTAATTGACGATACGATATGAAGGAGCAGATCAGTATGTGCACGCTGCCTACCGATGTCTAGTTAATAGTCGCAAAATTTAAATATTTTGTCAATTTATACTCTCTACTTATTACTTAAAAAAACCCATCACCACTTCACAGGCATTAGCTCCATGTAATTGTCGATTTCGAATTAGTTGTAAACGAATTTACAGCTGATTGGAAATCGAAAGGGTGTCAGAACGAAACCAGGATTCCTTATAGCTCCCTTCTTGCCAGAAAGCACGCACAGTGATTTTAGGACCACGAATGTTATTACGAAAAATCATAACATCGAAAATATTCTACTGATAAATTTGTTGTTTCTAGCCGCGTATCGATTATAAGAATTGCTATTCCTAATGAAACCTTTTAGTACTTTTTTGTTTGTTTTGCTATCTAATGATTAAACAAAATTAATTGCCATTGTTTTAACTCGTAAACAAAGCCACGGGTTGCATTTTCCCTAAGGAAAAAGTTACTCCAAATGATGTTAGGAACCTCACATTTCCCGTAATTACAATAATTTTGGTACACCCTTTATATATAACGATTTCGTATTTCATATAAAAAACATCAAATTAATTATGTGAATGCAATTATTTTAAAATTGAAACACGTGTTTATCATAGTTTATAAGATAATACGCTGTATGTAATACGGTATGTACAATAATTATAGGTATAAACGTTAGTCACGCAGGTAACAAGCGCATTTAAGCAAAACTTAACTTTTCCGTAACTTATGCGTGTTGTAGTGAAGTGTCTATTGTCCGAAAGTTTCCACGCCATGATTTTCTATGATAACTTCGTGGACAATTAGGGTGCACTCTGCTGGGAGAACAATACATTCCGCAGCACCCGGTATGTGTGCTGATGATTGCAAACAATTTCCACCGATTTCCCGAAAGTTATTCAACGTTCGTTGCTTGGGCCGTATTTTTCCATTTCCATTCGACATGACGCCTCGGAAAAAAAAAATCGCTTCGACCAGGATGGAATTTTTCTTTTTCTGCTGCTCCTCGTTGATTAACCAACGCCACCGCCAGCCACGGCACGCTCTCGCAAGGTTTGGCAGACGTGCAACAATGTTGCGTCCGGACTGTTGGCTTTTTTTTCCATCCTTAATTTCCGTGGCTTTTGTCAATTGAAATTGTAGAAGGCGCGCGCGCGCGCGCGCGCGGGACCTGGTTAATGGAGAGCCACTTGTAACTTACAATTCTTTGGAGTACGCCGAACGGTTCAACTGCCGGTTGGTTTATTCTAACCGAGATTCAAATTTCGCCGCGAGAAAACCAATAAAACCGGCCGGTTCCGTTCGCCAAAGTAAACTCGAATTTTCAAATCCGATTGCGCGACGTGGACAGCGATCGAGCTATTTTTTCACGAATTTTCGAATTTTCTTTGGGCACTTCTGCCGGTGAAAGTGAGTAGGCGAAACAGGGAACAGTTTGAAAATAGCACACACCGGTGCCTCAATTTTCGAGGCACATTTTTACGCGATAAATTAGAACATTATTTATACGGTATTTTTCATACGCGATATAAAGTTACGAAGCCGGTTAATTTTTGTGAAGCGCTTCAATTAAACCAGAAATTGGGAAGTGTCGTTATAGAAATTTATCCAGACATATTACGAGCTTTCAAAATTCGATAAAATTTAACGAAACGCTGCGGCAGGTATCGGCGAAATGAAAACTTAGTGAAAGAAAATATTGAGGAGAAATCGTCGTCAAAAATTTACATTACTAATAAATATACATTAGTGATAAATAAAAAAGATTTCATGCAATAAAGATGACGAGTGTTGTACTAGTTGAATGAACAGGATTGATTTTTTAAATTACAGTTGCGATAGTAATACCGAATAATATTTACGTTTATTTTATGAAACGCTGTAATAATGTTCTGTTCAATTGTGCAAAGAAGGTATGCGTTTCTAAAACAGAGTTTTGCTAATTCAATTATATCGTTCTCCGTAATTAATGTAATTTTATTCCTGAAGAGAAATTCTTGACATCGAAATTGATAAAACCACGTATTAGCAAGGAAAAAGAAATTTAACTTCGTGAGTTTTCGTTCGTCGACTGTGTGAACTGAATTGCCCATGAAAATTCTCGCTTTGTTTATTACATTCTACCGGCAATTTCCACTGAAAAATGTTTCATCGTTTGTTCGACGATCGATAGACCTTTTTAATGGAACGAAACGGTAATGGATATTCAGCATTTTATAGAATCGACGAGGATATAAAATGCCGCAGTCGTAATTAACACGTCCAGCTGCGTAACTAACGCTGACGAAGTCCCACGAAATCCGAGTAATTTGTTTAGCGGTACTAATCAACGAAATAGCAAGGCACGTCCCTATGATTATCGGAGTTTCTGTATTTTTAGAGAACGTTTTCTGGAAATTCAATTTTACTTGATTAGTTCGGTAGACCTCTGTAGAACATGATTTGTTTAAAATATGTTTCCTTCGTTTCTTTCCATCTATTATAGATACATAATCTATTTTCTTTTTTTTAAATTAATTGTTACTATGTATGCTTTTCTGCATTAACTTTTGCTGTCTTCCTTTTTGTGAAAATTAATTGCTATCGTGTACTCTATTCTTTATATCGAATAGCTTTCGTTCGAAACATATTTTTATGCAACTTGTAATTTGCAAGGGAAATTAAAGTGAAAGAGTTAAATTATCCTCCACGTGCCTCTCGCATGTATGAAGAAAATTTTATTGTTCCGCTAGTGGAACAAATTGCGTCAACGAAGTGTACTGATGTGCGTCATTGGAAACGCGAAGCTACGGAGTTTTAAACAAGTGCAGATTTGTTTAGACAGATCCAGGTCAGCAGAAGTCGCATGCGAGCGCATTTCCGCGCTTAAGCATCCCGATTTGTCGGAAATAAAACGAAATTACTGGTAAACACTGCTGAATAAATAGATGCATGAAAATCCCGCGGGTGTTCGTAATAGCTCGAACCGCGAGGAATTTTTATTGCCGTTTCTTCTGCTCGATTGTGCGCGACGCTGTAATTGATCGACTGTTCCTTATCGCTCGGTCTGATGGGATCAGGGCTATCAGGCTTTTCTAATTATGATTGATACGCTACTACCGCGTTGGTCAATAAATAACGCCGGGCAATTTCGTGGGTGGTCGCCTCTCATTTTTCAACAACAAATCACTATTCGTGTTTTGCAAAGTTCATGCATACGAAACCTAACATTCTAGAATTCAAAAATAGTTCTCTGCATCCGTTTCCACATTGTTATTGATTGCGTTAATCTAAAGCAGCCGTCGGCAACCTGTGACCCGCGGATCACCAAGTGATAATTCGGTGATTTGACAATTATATTTGTTTTTATAATAATTGGAATTATAATGCTGTAATATGAAAAGCATATCATAATTACTTTCCTAATAACCTTATTATTCACCAGGGTTGGGAAAAAATAGATTTTTGAAGTGGTACATATATAGACTAAAAATAGTTTCATTTACACATGTAATACAGAATTTGGCAAATAAACTTTTTTTTAAAATAGTATTAGTTATGTACGTTTATCTATATATTAGTCTAACGACTATGTCAAAAGTCTATCTTCCCCAGTTTCTTCACTGAAAGGCTGATACAATATGAGGATGCCACTGTCTCGAAACGTCTTTCTTTTAGTCACATTTAGGTTGATTTTGACCCGTAGCCAAAAAAGGTACATCGCCAGATTCAAAGAAAATGTATTCTTGCACGTTTCTGTTTACTCGTTACTGCAAAAGTAGGAATGCTGTGAATGAGAAAACGATGCAACGACGCATCGTATAATTTTGTGGCAGGGATCATCATCTCGACTGTATCGTGCTGCAATGTTAATAATATCGAAATGCCGCATTGAGAATCATTTGCCCTTACTCGTTGAAATCCCAGCATTACTTTCACGACAGGCTAACAGAACTCCATCGAGGTTTCGTTTCGAACTTTTCCATGGAGTGTTCGGGAAGGCAGTTAAACGAAGGAACCAGGGCGAACGTAACGAAAAAGCAAAGCGGGAGGAATAAAATGAAAGAGGCAGACGCCGCGGCACGGATTGTCCGAGTCGAGTGAAACGAACGTACCCGTCGGATGTTCCCAAACACGGCTGTCGGGTTCTCGTTAAATTATTTCAAGGGATTTGCCCGAAACGGGAACCGCCCCGCTGACATTTCAAATTTAATCGTTCGACTGCGCTTTTATTGCCGACGCCGGCGTTCTCCCTCGTTGCTCGGCCGCGTATCGAGATTCGCTAATAGGATGAACGCAATGCAGGTCGTCACGTTTAAATGGACGGGGCCGGGTTGAATGGGCACACTCTTGCGTGAATTTTAATCGCGCGTGACTCGATTTTGATAATTTTGTGGCAGAGCAGCGGCCGCTTGGTTTCCGGCATCTGTGAAACCCGCGAAAGTCACGAAATTGTCGTCGAAAGCAAATATTCGTGGAGCTCGCGTTCTTTGGATCCGTTCGTTACGGTTCTTGAGGCATGGCAAATATTTGAATACTTACAGAACCTACTGTACAATTATTTTCAAGATATTGAAGGATTCGGACATGATCGTGGTGCAAAATATAAATTTGTTCCATCAAGTGCAAGAAACTAGAGCTAATTAAAAATTGATTTCTCCTGTTGATGACCTTAAAATTATTTTTGGGTAGTGTTAATGGACTGAAAACAATGCAATCTTATAATCCTCGGAATGAAGAAGAAAGGAACAATTGATTCATGATGGAGCTCGTAGATTTATTACACTATTTCGCACAACATAAAAAAGAAGCGTGAACGAAAGTATAAAACAGTTAAAAATTCGTGGATCGAAGAAAACAACATCAATTACCTGGGGAACGGAGCGCCAACGTTAGGCCTGATTACGAATTCAGTGTAAACTAAGTATTACGATATTACTATGCCGCGAGCGTATTATAGTTATAGCTGCACGTTTCGCAGCGTAGAATGTTTGTTAGCCGTGTTTCATGATGGAATACCACCAAACTTCGTGATTCGAGCGGCCTTCGGAAGCTTACGAACTCGCCACCGCCAAATTTTCATTTATTCGTACGGAAACGATCAGATTTTCTTTTGAGCAGAGAGCTCTCTAGTTAAATAAACGATTTTCGTTACTTGGTCAGGCGGTGCTATTGTTCGATTAAAAAACACGATACTTTTATTTATGTTACGCTGATAAACCTCGACGCGCTGCCGCCGCCGGCGTTTGAACGAATCCCGGCTTTACGCATATGCATTTATATGGTCGCACCGTGCTTTTGTTCTAATAGAATTATAATAATTTATGTATTTGTGGAAATTTAACGGGACCCATGCTACAGATGTTTGATGCATTTCGGGGTCGAGCGTTGGGAAAACATTTCGAAAATTTCGTGGTACTATTGCTACATTTTCCGTGCATTCGAAGTGTTATTCAAATCGAAGTAATCTTTTACCCCTAGCGAAAGATACTCGATCACCATTTAAAATGCAATAATTTTTTTAAAACTGGATTAAATGGCCTGAACTTTTTTATCTGAACACGGAACAGAAATTTAAGGAAAGCATTTGTAGATCTCGGTAACTTGTGTGAGTTAAAGTAATTTTATAGAAAATCCGAGGAGGTATTAATAGCTCTTTAGAAAATGTAAGTTCTTTAAATTTCGTTATAATGTTAAAGAATCTCTTCGTGAAATTCTAAGAATCTTTGTTTTTAAAGCCTTATTGCCAGTTCAGCAAATGTCATATGTTTTCCAATTACAATAAATTAAATTTTTTTGAAAAGGTATCAATACCTCTTTCATATATAGTGTGTTAATCTCTTCGGAGAGATAACTCCAGCAATTGCGCGTCGGCATTGAAACGATATGAATTATTTTATAGTCAGTCATTGCGTAGACCGTCGCTCAAAATGAAATAGCACGGTTTAATGTCTAGCCTTGGAATCAAACTGCAAGGCGAGGGGGTCGGTATAACTGTCTTTCCTGACAGTTTGCTGTGAAATACAGCTTCGACCTAAAATGGACCGAGGACGAGCAGCTTCATGGAACAGCTCCAGTCGCGGCTGGTTCTTTGGAACTTGTTCGGTGCACAGGCCGGTCTTCCGGCGGCAATTTCGAGCCGCCACGTCGGATTCTTGGCCCCGCACGCATTTACGCGCGTTGACAGTGCATAAATAGAAAGGGCTCGGCTCGCGGGGGCGTGAACGCGGCCGCGTAATGTATTCAGGTGCGTGAGAATTAAACGGGGCGGCATGTAAAACAGGTGAGCCCGTTGCGCGGCCGGCGAGCGGGAATAAAGAATCGCGCAGATATAACGCTGGCATTACGTATGCGCATAACTTACCGCAGCCCAGCCTCGACATTTTTGCAAATATAAATCCGTGACTTCTTGGGAAAGCTCGCGTGTCCCGTGATTTGTGGATCGTTCGATGCATGACGCGACCGTTGTTGACTCATTCCACGTAGAAACATGCTCTCCACGCTTGTTGCCAATACAAAGCAATCCCTTTATGTCTATGCCATCCACGCGACAGTTACTCTGAAGCCTCCAATAATGTTCCGAAATATTGGAAACACACTGACAAGTGTTCTTAAAATCGCGCTCTTTTTTTTAAATCTGTACACGATAAGCTTTAACGCAAACCCTACTTACTGTTCAGTCGAATATAAAAATGACTGTAGTAACTATGATAAATTGAAAAGCCTTGCATAGCAGGCTTGAAAAATTTGACATAGATTGTGCTAGATTCCTGATTTTACGATTATTAAAAAGGTGGAAAATGTTTTTATAATTTAATCGATTCGTTTGTACATAAATTAAAAAATTCAGTAGACGATCAGGAATATTGGAGACTCAACTTACAATTAAATAGAATCGCGAATAGAAAAGTTATTCCAAATGACTTCATTTCCCGGAAATACTATAACTTCGGTATATTTGAAAGTTTTGTTTTCTTCTGTCAAAGTACTTATAATGGATTCGAGCATTCCTCATAAATGTTCGAGTATACATGCAATATATTTATCCTGAATTTATAATTTATATGTCCAGTGCGGTTTCGGCAATTTATCATTGAGCTATGAACGAATTGATAATTATAATCTATTAATTGTCATTCGTGTCGAACCGAAGCGTTCTACGGGATTTTCGAAATAGCCGCACAAAAAGGACAAAACGAGCATTCGAGACGCGCGATCAGCAGCTTGCCGGCTAGATTTCAGTAAAAACGACCCTGCGATTTTCATTGAATAGGTCTCATCGAGTGGCAGCGGCACGAAGCGTTCGAGTTTCTCCGAGTTAACCCAGTAAAGTTCGCGCGTCCGAAAGAACAGCAGTATTTTACGTATCGATAGACTTCCCCGCTTTTTAGAGGGAATTACCCGTACTCCCAAGGTTTATTGATTGCTTTCCTCTGCTTGTTCTCGGTGTGGTTCCAACTTGGTGGTTCAACACCTTTTAGAAACCGATAACACTTAAACCATGAGTTTATATTTGCAAACGCGCGAAATACTTCGATGATCGCGGAGGAACTTTTTAACGATTTCCTTTCCACCTTTTCTTCAACTTCTTTTTATTATCACCTCTTTTTTCTGATTCTTCTTCTTCTTCTTCGTGCGCTCAGGATTGCACAACGGTGGGAATGATAAAAGGTCGTGGGAAATGAAGATAATCAATGGCAGAAACATTACCGTACCGCGATCAAATATTAATACTTCGGGAAACGGATATCAACTGGAAATTATAATGCTCCGTAATCACGCACAATCATAGAAAAAGCAAAAGGGGGGTAAAGGTGTATCAATTATTTATACGGCGAAGTGCTCGTGTGATTAAGCGTTCTATTTTTGGAGCGAAAAGATTTCCTATCGCGGAATGTGTTGTCAAACTTTTACCGCTTACCATTTGTCACTACACAATTAGCGAATTATAGAAAATAAAAAAGCTTGCAGTATTTTCACTTTAAAATTGTCTTTATTAAACCCTCGTCATATTTCCACGATGATGATGATAATTTCGTGATGATTTCTAGCGATGACTTGCTAAGTGCGAATGTTGTTCCGCTTCTTAAAGATTCAGAATAAGATTCCGATCCCCTTGGTCATAAGTATTTACACATTTGAGTATGTGCAGACACGAAACAAAAATAAATTATCTTTTTGTTCCAGTAATCTGTTGTAATTGAAATAGCTCGTTAATTACTCCTGACTACGCTATTGTCATAACGAGGACAGTTAGTGAAACAAATGACGATGTCGGGCATGTCGATCTATTCAATAAGAATAATTTGCTCGCAATGCAAAGTGATTATTCGGTAACTGATTTCGAAAATGAGGAAAAAGTGGTGGTAATGTTGAAATTAGTGAAAAACAGCAGAGGAGAGGCGGATGAACGAATTTAATTAATGTTTCGCATCGTTAATTTCCCGTTGAAGGACTGCGAACGAGAGACAATTGTTCGGTTTGCTGGCGCTGCGCTGCTGTTTTTTTCTTTTTTCGAGCCAACTGAAAATGCTTCGCGATGCTAATCGGTCGTATCGATTATTCTGCATAGAAATGAGGCTACTGCAATCCGGTTCGAGTGAAGCAGCCAGACAGAAACCCCAGCAGCTATGTGTTAATCGATATCAATTACTATTTAGTAGCCCCCTTTAGTTCGTTTCTTTTCGCAATAATCGATTGCCGATTATCGAAAATAAAAGCGACTTCTTAAAGAAATTACGCTACCTTATTCGACGATAACTGCTTGCAATTATTGTTACCGACCTCTTACTCGATTGCGACTCAGCCACGAAGCAAACGAATGCTTGTTAACATAGATATAAATTATCTACAAAATAATTGACCGACCAAAAGGTACAATTTTCTTTTGTTAATAATAGGTTTACGAACCCGTCGTTATTCCAATTTAATACTTAGACATTTGACTGAAAATCGTAATTTGGAGATATTTTATTTCATACCAAATAGTGTTATCTGTTTAATTAACACATCTTTTAATCTATGAATTAAATCTATCTTTAAATATGTGAGGCAAAAGTATTAATCTCAATATGTAATCCACTGTTTCATTTATATGCTCCATGTGTCTATATATGAGATATTCAAATAATTTTATTTATACAGATTTCTTCTTTGTTATATTTATTTATTTTTATGTTCATTTTACTTCTCCCATTTAATTATTTTTGATAACTAAATTATTACTGGGAAAATACAAATTTGATGTGCCTTTTTCTTTAAATTTTATTATTTAGACGTATCTCAGTATGGAATTAGAGCAGCGATGTGTTACTTGCGGTAATTATTATAACAACGCTCGTTAGAAATCAGAATAAATGTCTTATTGTTGCTTTTGTAAACCGACATAAAGAAGTTACTTGCAGCATTCCGTACATCTAGCGTTAATAATAGAAGTTTGTTGAGACCTATCGGAGTACACAGTCCCACAATTTATCCCGCTCAATGAAATTTATGGAGTCTACATCCTCTTGCAAAATTTATTGCCAATTATCGACAAATGCAGAGTCACTCGCACTTTTAAAGCGTTAAAAGACTAGCGGGATGTTTGCAAGAACAGTCACCGTGCAATTTCAGTGGTTCCGATTGCTTAAGAGTCGAATCAATATGAGTGGAGTCTAAAGAAAGAA
Source organism: Augochlora pura (assembly GCF_028453695.1). NCBI lineage: Eukaryota > Metazoa > Arthropoda > Insecta > Hymenoptera > Halictidae > Augochlora > Augochlora pura. Next base: position 13,007,022 of record NC_135773.1, on the reverse strand, counting down.
AACAGGGAATTCGCGAAGAAAAGAGGGTCGCTGACGTAACCAATCTGTTCCGACATCAACTTAACGACGGCCATTACGAAATCTTCGTGTCGAGCAGTTTCCGTTTCGTGTGCAACTGTGTTGCCTTTTCTTTCCTCGTGTCCCCTATCTGATATTTAATTAAGTAACGTCTACCTCCACCGCCCACGGGATCTACGTTTCAGGTTGTTCGGGAACGTTGGAAAGGTTGCGGTATAAATATTGTAGCCGCGCTTTCTGGCACACGAATTTCTCGGGAAAGTTCTGTTGTTTGTGTCGGGCGCGGAGCGTCTGGAAAACGGAACGGTCCCGTAAGTTATGCGGCACCTGTATCTGTCCAATTACCAGCCCCGTAGGCCCGCGACCCGCCTCATTCGACTACGAACCTGCAGATTTTCCAACGTTCGCTGATGCACCGTGTTGCCGCTTGTCAGTTGTTGTGCACACGTGCAGCTTGCGGCTGCCAGTACCTTGGCGGAGGAAAATCGGGAATCACATTAGAGAAAATCAAAGCAGTTTGCTTGATAGAAGAAAATCTGGTTAACCAAGACTTCTGGTATTAACCCTGCCCACTCGACTGGTGATTCCGATGCATCACTAAAAATTCTTCTGTCACAGTCGAAAATAATTTGTAGACTATCTAGTTTGTTTATTCGAAAAACTGTCGACAGTGTAATTGATGTACGAGTTGCATGACTCTATTTCATATGGTTCAAATGCACTGAGTCATTTAAAGTGGAAATAACGTATTGGTTGGAAAAGCTATTTTTGGATTCAGAGTTAAAATGGTATTGAGTACAAAGGTTGATTAATCGCGATGACAATTATTCTAGTCCAAGAGACAACTATTCTTCATGATTGTGGATGTGTGTGGAAAGTATATATTTTCTGTTGCATATTTTACTGATGCACTTCTGTCATAGAAACTTAAACCTAACGACAGTCCATGTGTTCACATTTGGATACTGTTTAATATGAAATTGCTTTATATTAATGACTTCTTTGTTATGCAACAACATCACCGATCGTCTGTAGCAAGGTATAACTGCACATACATTTACCGACATGAGTTAAGTAACACGTTCCACAAATACATACTCTTTGGTTTAGTAAATCTTCTAATTTTTCATTTTTTCATTTTTGTCAGAGTTTCGCATTTTCAATTCTCTTAATTATTTATTTTTTGAAACATGTATTATTTTTTTTACTTATCGTATGCACCAAATGGCACAAATATGTGAAATGAACGATGTATTGTATGCTTCACTATATCATGTACAACAGAGGTTCCTTTATCCGAAACATTGGGAGGTGTAATTTGAAGCAGTGGGAAGATTAAAAAAATGAGTGTTAATGTATTAAATTATTCATATCGGAATTATTTAAAAATTAAGAAAATTATTATCTAGTAGAGAACTTGAATAGAATTGTTGGATAATAGAATGCTTTTTGTATCAGTATATTACAAAAATAACCTTCGGATAAAAGAGTCTGTACTGTACTTCCAAATTTAATTACACGTATATTTGTTAAAATATCGAATTTTACTCAAATCTGAAGAATATGCAAAGTTCTCAAATTTCTGTCGGCGTGATATTTTATATATTCTGTTCCGCACCATAGAAGTGAAAGCTTTCGTATCGTCAATCTTCAGTCTGGTATCTTGAACGAGGAGCCCCCGGCTTGCAAAATGTAGGAGTTTTCGATATTAATGAGCTTCAGGAATCTCCTATTTCCGTGGGCAGTGCGGTTGCCGCGAGATGGTTAATAATTTCTCTAAACGGCTGCCGTTTTGCAGATTGAGGCTAGCCGGAATCCACGGGTTCAGTGGATGCTTGTTTGGCAAACGACGGCGAAGGCAGCAGCGCGGCTTCTCAGCATTTAGAGGGTGAAAGAGATCTTTTGCGTGAACCCGTTTCAATATTGTCGCCTCTTAAACAACCCCGGGCCAGAGCCACGATGACTTCAGGGGAAGTTCCTGCAAACGAACGTGGGAAATTTGTGTCGACGGGCCGAGACCTGACAAATACGCGCGCCCCGGTAACAAGGTTATTAGGTCTACGGGAATGCTCTGCAGTTTATCTTATCATTAGTTACAATTTGCCCGGTAACAACCTGAACCAATAGTGGAAGAACCTTACCACGCAATTAGCGATCGGCTCGCGTTTTTATTCCGCGCGACGATTCGGACGGTGATATTCCAGTCACGAATCCCTTTTTACACGACCAGAATTTTAGCGGATTCGAGTTGCAGCGACTCGGTGGTGGGCTGCGTTCTTTATTTTGTCGCAAGTTAATAGAGCGGGCGGCTATATTCCCGAAATATTTGTATGGACGGCAACGCGACGGTGCACGTAATGGGAGAACATGTTTGTAGAAGTTCCTGTTTTTGTGAGTCGACCCATCGAAAACATGGTGCACATGCTTTTATGTCCCCTCGCGGCTCCAACGATCGGGAATTGTTGTTTTTAGAAATTTTTTCATTGGGAACGCAACAACACTTTTGTTAAATAAAACAAGAAGTGTGCGAGATGTCTAAACCTGTTTATATCAGTTCCAAGCATATTTAATGCCATTAACGATGAAACCAAATTCTTCATGATCTTTTTACACAAGTCATCTCGAGTATCATGAATGTTAAGCTCAATATCGTTCCTCGAGCCGTCTAAATTTGTTGGATTGTCCCGCGTAAACCGCAGACTTACCGTAACCCCGGAGAAAAAGGTCTGGTGACGTAACATCTCATTTTTTGAAATAATCATTTTAGTCGAAGTCTCGCTTGAGTAAATTGATTGCTTCGCTGTGCGACATGTCGACATAATTCGATTAATTTGTAAATGTTTTCGAATCTGTATTTTTCTATAATTAATTAGTAAAACGTAATATATAAAAATTTAAGAGGAAACAGAAGGAGACGTGGAACGTATGCATATGAGTATAAATTAAAAAATGTACCGTACCAACCGAGAAACTCTTTATTTTTAACACATTACCGACGGGAAATTCGTCAGAATTCTCGTTTTATTTTACGCATAGTAAAATACAATTATAAGTTTTTTTTCTGACAGCTACATACAACTCCTAAAAATTTCAATAAAACACATTATGACGTTGAGCGCCGTGTCAGTCAAATATTGGTGACACTAATTTCTGACGAATTTTGAAAATTTATTTTTGCTGCAATATATTTGTACGAACTGAATTCGATTAAAATATTTCGGATGCGAAAAAGTTTTAATGCCATTTCCTATGATAAATATTAACTTTATAGTTTCGTTTTAATTAATCAGATTGCTTTATCTATGCGGGTATTTTAGTGGCTGATTGTCGGGGCTGAACGTGTTAATTAGAAAAATACTTATCACATTTTCAGTATGCACGTGTTAAAGGATTAAAATCATTAAAATTATTATTAAAATTACCCGTCGTATAGGAAAGTTTTAATAAAAATGCGACATCGGTAATGTATTCATTGTTACACTGTTTACTTCTTTCGAATTAGTACAATGTACCGACGAAAAGCTGGGTCGATTAGTATCCGTTTCGTTCGAGGTACAAGATGCGTATGATTTTGATGCGCAGTTTATGGTGGCTCGCCGCGACTCGGCGAAATGTACCGGAAATCGTGCAACAATCAAGGAGATATCGATTTCTCATGAAAAATAGATCGCCGTGCTTGCTGAGAATTTCACGTATCCGCCCGAGAACTTTGCGAACACGTTACACGCAGATAGCGCGACCAGGCTAACGCGTCTGACCATTACCACGCTGTTTCTACTTGCTGCATCAGGTCAGGATGATGCGTCCGCTGCATGCTCTCGCCATTGGTTTACCCGGTTTCCCTGCATTCCATGCATCGACCTCAATGTTCACATTCGTTTGCGCCGCGGATAACATTATGAATAGTCTTGCGGATGTTCATGCGAATTTTGCGCGGCGATGTCTGCATAATGCAAATAAAACTAATCGTTCGAAAATCGAGTATTTTGTGGTCTGGAGAAACTGCCTGAGATGTGGAAGATGGTTGAAAAATAGGGCTGCAGCTGTAAAATCGATAGGTGACTGTTTACGCGATTTTCACTTTGATCCGGCTCGAAGGACCAAATTATGTATACGCGTTTGGTACAATGCCGTAATGACACAGGCGCATGCTTGCTTCTATTTACACTTTATTAATACAACACTGTACAGGTATAATGTTTGAGATTTCTAAACGTGTTTATGCGATTTCTGAATGTGTTCTGAATGCGTTATGTTCGACTTAGGTTGCGTTCTGAATGTGTTCTAGTTGAGTTCGATTTTTGTTCGATATGCGTTATGTTCGAGTTTTAGTTTAGTTAGTTCTGTATGCGTTCTGTTCAAGTTCGTCGTGTTCTGTCTGTTGTCACCTCGGTTTTCTGTTGATTGGTGGAGGGTAGTTTTTGGTGGAGGAAATGTAACGTTTTTGATTGGAGGTGGGTGTGTCGAATGGAACTAGGAATGAGATGTGGGAAATTTGGTCGAAAGTTCTAGTTTGTGTCGTCTTCGTTTGTTAACCCATTCGCTGCCAAGCCTAAATTATATGAAGTCATTCCCATTGCCATTTATATTTTGAGTGCTATTGTTTAACAAAACCCTGTTATTTCTTGGTAAGAGCACATATATTATCATACAAAATCATTTAGAAGCAGAAGACCAAAGACGAGTATACTCGACGTTGGTAATGGGGGAAGGGGGGATATTTATGTTTGTGGCCACAACAAATTTGCTAATTCAAAAGCCTGCATGTTATAATATATTTAAAGTAGGACGAGTATACTCGTCCTGGCAATGCGTGACACCCTGCCAAAGACGAGTATACTCGTCCTTGACAGCGAATGGGTTAAAGTAAAATTTACGAATGGTTCGTGCAACGGTACTGTGGGTCTGTCGCACGTGTTGTTCGTTCGTCGAGTCGAATTTCTTTAAGTACGATAGTTGTAAAGTCGTTTCGTTCGTAGGATCTTTTACCTATTGCCGGTCTATTCGAAGGTTTATGATTTAATAGCTAAAGGGATGGCTAGGCACTTTCGACCTTCGGTGTTGCCATCGCAACAGTGACGATAATGTGGCGCTAGAAATGCGCACTATTTTTAATCCATTTCGTACAATGAGCTTCGAATTTTGATAATCCCATTAAATAACTAACCCGTGACAGTATCGTGATAAAATTTTCAGTATGCATATATGGTAAGTTACCGAGGTCCACGAAACGCGTTATTTAAATTTTCGTTATAAAATCTGATAAATCAATGGTTGGAATAATACCATGTTAGATTTTCGAAAATGTTGACTTGCGTCTGAAAATATAATTTATACAAGCTAAAATGTTCAAAAGATGAGTTTAATAAATGATGCAGTTACTATGAATTAACGTAATTGTAGATTTTATTAACAATAAATTTAGTCAATAAACGATAGAGGTGTCAGTAAATAGTGACACTTCTTATGCCTCGCGATAAGCAAAATGTGACTTACGCGCCACTGTGATCCCAACCCGCTCAAACAAATTAAAAGATACAAGTTTTTTAGTTTCTTCTCCTTCCAATCGCTTGCTATTTAAAAGCAAAATTTGTCAATCATCGCCTAGTAAACCCTCTAACAACTCAAAAAGTCTAAATCCGAAAATTTCAAAAGAATATCATCCAATTTTAAAAAAGTTATTCTGTTTCCAATGGCATCCGGATATTTATGCAAATTACTGTATAAAATACGTACTTCGATTATGTATTTACTCAAATACTCGAACACGTACAAACAATGTTTTCTAGCCACAGAGAATTATAAGACGCCACAAGAATCTGAATATCAAGCTCGAACAGGTATATTAAAAAACTGACACGTACGTATCAGGATGGATCCGGCAAATGTCAGCGAAAGATCGTCCTCCAATTTCAAGGACCACTCCGACCACCGCTGAAGCGTCATTTACAACGGGTAGCAGTCGATTTATTCCAAACCCGGGGGAAAAAACGAAGCAACGCGGACCGATCGAGGTATGTTCCCACACCGGAAGCGAAAAAACCGCGAGCCCCTCGTCTTGAATCGTCCTCCCCAGCGATAGCTATGACACCGGAAGCATCTTCCCCAGCATCTTCTCCCCGTGGCAAATAAAAACAGGCTCTTACGTATGTGCGTCGAGGGGTTGGTCGTAGAAAAGGAAAGAGAAGAAGGAGCTGAATATCTGAACCCTCGACGAGGCATACGGAGGTGAAGACAGAGAAAAAAGAAGAGGAATTGGAGGAGGAAGAAGAAGAAGAAGGACGGAGTAGCCTAACCGTGTAGAGGGGTAGGCTCCACACGTGTCTGCCCTTCCTGCGTCACACGTTTTCCCCGATAGTCGACCACGTAGCGCAATCTCCAATTCGTCGTCGGCATCGGTGTTCCTCATTCCTGTGTCGGTGTGCTTGTTCACAGAGAAGGGGGTTGTCGGAGGGCGCATGTCTGACCGACGACGACGGCTAGGGGGGGGGGGGGGGGCGAGAGGGAAGAAGAGAGAACAGGAGGGTAGACGAGCGAGGAAGAGGGAACAGGAGGGTGCAACACGGAGGCTAGAGGGAAAACGAGAGGCCAGTGTTCATCCCCACCTCGGATCTCGCGGTATCCGGCACCGCCGAGCCCTGGTCACTAGTCCGACCAGTCTACCCTGTCAGGGCACGTCACGCGTACTCGTTGTTCCGCGGTTCTCTTCTCTCTCTCCCCCTCTGTCGCGCGATTCTCCCTCGCTCTCTCTCGCTCCTGCTCGCTCTCTCTCTCTCTCCTACGGTCTCACCCTGGCACCCCTCCCGTGGTCAAACGCCGGGGAAAAAAAGCGAACGGAGACGGAGGAACACGCGAAATCAACAACGAAAACACGCAGCGAGATCGGTGCGCGCGACTCGCGGCGATCCGTGGTACGGTCCGCGTGCACGCATCACGAGGACTGAACCGGTCTGATGATCGATCGACAACGATTCCAAAGATACGCGTTCCGGACCAACTTTCCGGAAAGTTGCGGGGACTGCACTCGGGAGCTGTTGACCCGAGGATCTTTGATCTTCCTGTGAAGTGGAACGATAGGACGGTGGATTGAGGCTGGTTTCTCGTAGATTTTCGATCTCGCGGGACTAGACCCGGAGGATCCTCGATACCCGTGAAGTGAACCAAGCATCGGACAGAATTGTTTGGATGTTGGATTCCAAGTACAACTTGTGCGTGCGTTTTAGTGAGGCGAAAGATCTCTGAGAGATCGTTTGAACACGGAGTCTGACTCTGAACGGTGCTATCGGACCTTGACCCGTGGATCTTTGATCTTCGGACACCTGTGAAGTGGAACGAAGGAAGGGGAAAGTGTTTTCTATCGGAGGGTCTTGCAGATACCATCCGGATTTGATGTGAAGTTTTAAAGATGGATATTGATCCCTAATCGGACGATCTTTGATCGTCCGGGATCGAACTAAACTCGGCAGAAGAACATTCGTTCGTTTTCGTTTGTTCACAAACTCGAGGTCTAATTGATAGTACCGCCGTAAGTACTACAAGAGTCTCGCAAAGACCATCTAAACTCGGTGTATAACTTTGACGGATACTACCGAACTTTAATCCGAGAATTTACGATCTCGAAGGAATAGAAAAACAGCGGCTGTTCAATGGTTTGCACGCGAAACTCGGGGTCTAATTGATGGTGCTCTGCAAGGATATCGCCGAGGGTACTTTAACCGGGGATCTAATTTTAGAGAGCATACTACTGGACATTAACCCGTGGATCTGCGATCTTTGTATACTCGGTAAGGTGAACCCAGGAAGTACAGGACAGTAGCACCTGGTCTCGGACCTGGACCTGGGATCCAATTTCTAAGAAGTGCAACCAAAAACATCGCTTAACCCAGACCTAGAAGACCAACTGAACAATCAGAATGAACCTAATGTCGGGTAGTTAGGGTATCGAACAATACAGACACCTGAGCGAGCAGAGAGGTTCACTGGGGCAATACGATGCCCCGATCATCTTGGCGATGGAGATCACCTGAGGCAACGTGTCCTGGTTCGACGTGGTCATCGCGGACGCGGCAGCCCGGCGCTTCATGGGATTTCAATCCGGCGGAATTGCCGCGCGTCGCGTCGCGAAATTAAGTTACGAGGCCGGACGAAGTTGACTTTGCCGATCGATGCTGGTAGGGCGAAGAACGTCGGAGCCAAAGCGAGGAGGCAGAGGTCGGCTCACGTGCGTCGAGGTTCGCCGAGGTCGTCGACGGTTCCTAGCGGACGGTGACGCGTGACCTTCGACTACGGTTCACGCGCCGCTGACTAATCAGCTTTCGACTACCTGTCAACCCTCCGCGATCGTTCATCGAAAATGAAACAGCTCCGATCGGACAATTAACCCGATCCCGGCTAATTGGCCCCGCCTTTCATCCAGAGAACCAGCCGAAGTAATCGCTGATCGGCCTGTCTCGATCAGCTGTTTAGAGGCGATTATCGGCTCCGCTTCTGCTCGAGACGCCCGCAAGCTGATCCTTGATCTTCGGAGATAGATTTCGAGATCCTCGAAGGCAGATTCCAAGATCGTTAAGAAAGATTCCGAGATTGTCAAGAAGGACTCCGAGATCGTCAAGAAAGATTTGAAGACGATCGCTGAGGAAATTGCAAGAGTGTACGGTCCCACGTGTTGCGTTGGATAAAACTGCACAGCGTCGGTAACGATCGCGGCGGACGCGCCGAATAAATTTCATCTTTTGTCGACGGTGGCGGCGGGAGCGTTTAATTTGCGAGAGTGCGATCATCGGGGCGCGGTGATGAGGAAATTCCGTCGGCCGGGGAAAGCGGCTTAAATTGCAAATTCTGCGCGTTGGTCGGGCACGTCTCCTCCACGTGGCGCGTCGGATATGTCCTAGATCGGAATGTAATTTTAGCAACCGGAGCCCGGCCCTCCAGCCACGAGACCTTCGGGATCGGTGTCCACGTATCTCTCGAATCACGACCGTTAATTAATCCGCGCGATCGAGCAGTGACAGCAGTGCTAACGAGCCAGGTGACTGCGCTTCAGAGACGTTCGAGACAAACGTCCAAGAGCCAAGTGTTGTACGGTACAGACAGTGCGAACGATCGACGCGCATCGTACGATCACAGAAGTCTACTTAGCAGAATCCTAATAGGCTCTCACGTCTTCCTGGAACGCCGATTGCTGCTCCGAGTGTAGACACCTGACGATAGCCGAGTGCATCTTCCGTGCTCCCCCCGCGGGCCCCGAAGCGGACCGAGATCGAAGGCGCGGAAGCCGGGTGCCAGAACGCCGAGGTCACTTATGATGGGCTGCAGACCGGCCGCCAAGTGGAAGGTGGAGGAAGGGTGCGGTCTCGGGCAGCTGGAGTCGGCTTCCCCGTCGCCGAGGTGTATCGTGGTGCTGAAGGCGAGGAGGACGATCGTCGAGGACCATCGAGGATCTTGCCTCCAGGCGGTGGAGCTGGAGGAGGCGGAGAAGAGGAAGAGCAGTGAGCTGTCCGTAGAAGGCAGCGTTCGATCGGATCACCTTCGATCGAAGCTCGTTCGAGCGTCGAGTATCTGCGTTTGGGCGAACAAGGCCGGATTGCGACTGACCAGCAGATAGCTGCCACGTGAGGATGCAAAGATTGCGTTCAAAGTTCAAGAGGTCGCGCACCCCGACAGGAGCCGAGATGAAGTCGCAATCGAGCCTTGAGGTACCGAAGCAGGTACGCTCGGCGTCGTTCGACGAGATCCAGTTGGAGGCGAAACGGCACGACGACGCGAGGGACTCCAGATCGCCGAGGACCACGTCATCTTCGTCGTCCTCGTGCTCGCCGGCGAGGTCGCAGGACTCGTCGCGAGGCCGTAGATCGGCGACGCTGCGGGTGCCGCAGCTGCAGAGCGGCCAGAGGTCGAAGAGCTTTGACGCCTGTGCGAAAAACTACCCGGTGGCCGTCGGCCAGTCCAGCCTCGGCGGGATCCGACGGCCCGAGACACCGACGATCCAAGTGTCCGGATGCTACCACTGTGCCTGCGTCGAGGAGCACAAGAGCCTCTACTCGAGCAGGGACGACGAGGACCCGTCGTCCAGGGAGGACGACGCGGCCGACGACGAGGTAGACGACACCTCGGATGACGAGGACTCGGAACTCGAGCAGAGGAGCGAGGGCAGCCCCGAGATCCGCGTCACCTTGACCACCTTCACCGAGAAGCTGGTCTTCGATGACTTGAACGAGGCTGTGCTACCGAGTTCGCCACCGCCGTCGACCGCCCCAATTGCGGAGATCCAGCAGGACTCCGTTCATCATGAACCGGACATCAACGAGATCAGAGGCGGCTTGTTCCCAGGTAGAGAACGGAGGAGGTCCATCGCCTCGCCTAAGCTAGCCAGGCAGGAGGCTCTCACCTCGTTCCCTCCGGAACTGCCCACTGTCGTCAGCTCGACGGAGGACGAGGAGAAGCTGGACGACGACGACGACGAGGAGGACGACGATGACCTGAACGCCAGCAAGTGCAAGTTCGTGGTCAGAGATATATTTCTGACGGTGCCCGAGCTGAAGAGGGACCGCGCAGCGTCCGTTGATTCCTGCTTCAACAACAAAAACGGGAAAGGGGAGAACGCCGACACCTTGGCAGTGCCGCAGCAGAATATTCGCTCGAAGAGCGTCGATATCGTCCTGCCCACCGAGGCGCAGACCAGGTACACTGCTCTGCTACCTGGCACGGAGACAAAACCGACAAGAGGGTGGGTACGTCTGGTGAACGGGACTCGTCCCTTCTTCCGAATGTATTTCCGATTGTGTCTGTGCAGGGAACGGCTGTTCCCGATCGTTTTATGCCGCTTTTGTGTTCCCTCTTTTGATGTTGCATTGTTTTTATTTTGAATTTCCGCTTCGCTGTTCGTAACATTTTGTTGTTGATGGCCTGTCTTACTGTATCAGGCAGTGTGCAGTGGCATGGCAACTTTCGGGATCGAACCTCGTGACCAACCTTCGATTAGACTACGTTGGTTACTTTTCGTGATCAAGTATGAAAAGAAATAACTCTAGATTGAATTTTGTGTAATTCGCAATGTGATAGATTCTAGACACGACGCCGAAGTAACTTCTTCTCTGGACAAAGTTTTATCAATTAACCCACGAAAATCAAAGTTTGCATGGAGCTTCATCTAACGAGTACAAATACACGGAGTCCGCCTTCGTTCTTCTACTCCCTGGCGCAAACGAACTTAGATTGAAAAGTTCCGCTAAGTTATGACGAGTGAAGGAAATGCGACACCCACCAGAGGTTGTTCGCTGCAGCACGTGTTACGACGCAGCACAATGTATGCTGCATTTTTCGCACGTCATAGCTTCGAATTTATCTCCTCGGAGATGCATCCTACAGGAAAGTTTCGTACCAGTTGCGCTGCGATTTCGAAAACACCGTTTGATAAATGTTGCGCACAGTCTTTTCGATGTTGCCGGGGATTGAGGAAGTTGCGGATGCAGAATGGTTTTACGGTTCGCGTGCCGGTTGCACGGATCCATGCGGTTGGTTTATCGTGACGCAACGCACGCGGCGATCAGCTTTCAGATTAATTTTAACATGTTCCCGCGGACGGGAATAGAAATGTTTGTCTGCAAGATCTGCGGGAACGGCATGGTACAATATACGCTCGCAAATATTACTCAACTTAACGCGCCGGCTATATTTCATTAGACTCCTGAAACGCTGACTGTGCCGAAGAAACAGGATAGCGGCTCTTTAACTGCTTTCCCCTGTTCGTTCTCCCGGTGGTATATCACAATTTCATACATGAGGATACGTCGGTGGGATCCTGAAATATTAGCGAAAAGAAAGACTAGGCTTTCCGTACATTCGAAGCACAGCACTGCTTCGTTAATTGCTGTCATGTTTCTTCGAGAGAATTCTTGTAGCAGTAAATCACAGTTTAACGCACGATGAATACATAATTGGAATCCTGATATATTGGTAGAAAGAAATACCAAGCTTTCTATACATTTTAAGTGCAGAGCTGTTTCGGTTCGTTCTTCAATAATATCTTTAAAGATACATCGTCATTTGTACGTGATTAATATTTCTCTAGAATATTGAAACACTTGTGAAAGCAGACATTAGACTTTCTGCAGTACTTATTGTCTCGCTAACTGTTTCGCTAACTCCCCCTCTCTGAATACAAACTACTCCCTGCAGTTATATATCATAATTCACTACGGGAATAATATTCATCAAAATCGAGAAATACTTATAGAAGCTAGACATTATGTATGCCAATAACAAAGTGCAATCTCGCTAATTGCCTCGACGTTACATCAGAACCTTTCAAGATAACCTAATGCACAAGAAATGTCTTTTTAAAATCTTGACAAATTAATGAACCCTGTCATCAAATCATTTGTTTCTAGAAAATACAATATTTCCTTTTCAACAGTTTCAGCCTCTCTCTATTAAAACTCTTCGCTGCTAACAATGAAAATAATAAATTACAATTTGTTCAATGAGAGGAAAGTTGTCGCGTTACAATTGTATGAGAATATGTCGTGCGAATAGCGTGTCGAAAAGAAAAAAGAAATGATAGAATAGAAGAGAAATTAAGCGACGAAGATCATTAAACAAAGCGAAAAAATAGAGAAAATAACGGAGAACAATACAGACGATAGTTTCTATTGCATTTCTCATCGAGTTGAACGTGTTCATTTCGGGAATTAAATTCGTTGAAACATGTCGCGTTTAATGAAGATTCATTTGATGCTATTATCAAAGGGTTGCTACCTGGAACGGGCTTTAATATCTTTAGCCTTTGGACTGTGAGCTTTCAAGGAAATGTATTTCTCACGGTGTGCCTTGACATTTTTCATCCGCAAGTCGAATAGTAATCTTCGTTCTTTGATCGTCGGCGCGGAAAGAATTCACAGTTAGCCAAAGATAATTCGTTGTATAGGATTCTATAAGAGACACGGCAGTTTCTTTCATGATTTCGTTCGGTCCCTTTAAGATATCTGTTTTGTATGCGTTCAGAATTGGAAATCGATCGTTCAATTCGTCCTGGGGACGTCGCGGTGTAGCCGATTTCAAACGTAGGATATCGAGAAAGACGCTTTCGAAGTTTTCTACGCCGGTGTTTCGAGACGGGCACATCCCTCTGCGAATTTCTTCGAGCTTCCATGCATAAAATCGAACAAAGTCGCGCTTTCGAGGTATTGCATCCGAAGATAATATAATTGAAGCAGATCGATTGTCTCGCCTCTCCACGGACACACGTACGTTCTCTCCTCACCTGTTCCACAGAATTTGGCAATAACGTCTACGCGTCAGCCGTACCAACGCTTGCGTAAAGAAACTGAAATTTCCCCTTGGACACGTTGCTATTTAAAATTGTTCGCATAGTGTAACATTCGAGGAACACGATGCTCTTTTATTAAATTCTTTCCATGCTTTACGAAGGAAACGTGTTCCGTGAAATATCACAACTGTGAAGACTCGGGAAAGGCATCAAACGCGTTGACACATTGCTTAGACAGCATATAAATATAACTGTATGCTTAAGATGAAAATAGAAGAGTTGTGAACAATAGAAATATTTTGAAAACTCGAGAATGTTATACAGATTTTCAACTTTTAAAGATTGCTAAAAAAGACATTTGTATTCGGCTCCTGGATGTTGCGATTCGTACAAGTAATTTTTATTTTTAAATATTGAAAGATAAAAAAGTTGAATAAACCTCATTCTTTTTTTATCTTTTAAGCAGCTGTAATTTTCGAAAACAAATTCCTTAGCCATTGTCTAATAAACTCAGATCTCTGCAGATACAAACACCTCTGATATCTAAAAAAATACTTAAATCGCTTGGCAAAATTATAAAGAAGTTATTCCGTTCTAAAAGGCGTTGGAACACTTTCGTGACTCACTGTACATTGAGGATATTCGGGATTATATTAAGGGATATATTAAGAAATTATATTTATATCCTTTTAACAATCATCTCCGCCATATTTTTTCATTTTTCTCGCTGCATAAAATCGTAAAATTTATTAGTATTATTAAACCGTGTATTAAAATTGGGAAAAATTTTATTCAACGCTAATGAATAAATATTTAATCGAATAAAAATTCATTCATCAAGAATTTATTCAAATATGTTTTCATTCAACAAAAATTTATCCGTACAGGAATTCATACAGAATATAATTCATTTTGAATAAAAATAATAGAATATAAAGTGTTTTTTCATAGTTTATTGAGTCTATGTTACTTTTTTCGATTAATTTAAATAAAGAATTACACCAGCAAATAATAAAAGAATTTATGACAAATAATCAATTAATAATAATGGATTCATAATAATGAATTATTCGTGTAAAATATTTGACTGAAAAGTATTCAACCTTACAATTATCTCATATAAATATTCCAAGTAATTCAAATAATGCTCAATTTTGCTATTACTTGCAATTTTTCTATAAACAAGTTATCAACTTGTACAGGTATATGTTGATATCGCAAACAATAAATCTCCAGTTTCGCAATTTCGATCGGGTCAACGGAACCGTCGCGTTTCACGAAGCGTCCGCGTTCCCGTCCGGTTTCACCCCTGGCGAAAGTTCATGCACGAAGCTTAATCGAAGTCAATTTCATTTGGTGCATTCGCAGGCTTCGATGTCGGCTGTCTTTTGTGTGGCCGCGGAATCCGTGGCCGCCGGGCTTTTCTATTTCGGGAAGATTAAGATGTCAATGATTCAAGAGACAAGTTGATTAGAGCCTCGGACGCGTCTAATTGAGGCGCACCGGCGGCGCAGTGCGGCGAGTCCATTGTGGCCGAAGTCAGTTAAACGTATCAGCATCTGAAACGAAAGTTTCATCCCGTGCCGATGGAAACCCGGCCAAGTCGGCTAACGAGATTTTTATTACCACCATCGTTCCATCGGACCGCGATACCGGCGGATTAAACGAAATTTTCCCGACCGCGCCGTCCGCGCCTTCAGCATTTTTTCGCATCACGTTTTTTTAATACGGGCATTTTTCCACACTACCATAGACAGTTTATGGTATGGACACGATAGTTGGAATTCGTTCCACGATTGTTCTTTTCCGGGTAATCGATTACGCAGGAACGCTAATAAGTACTCTTTATTTGAACTTTGTTGCGATTGTCATTAAGATAACTCCGGACTATTTGAACCCAGAGTTTAACACTAGAACTACCAAACCAATCGAAACGACTGGTTTTCGATTTTTTCTGTTACAGTACCCGATGCTGTAAAAATATTCTTGTCAGAAATTTTTATACAAACCTTTTTATTCAAACATGTATTGTTACAAAAATCTTAGGAAGTTTAAATAAATCCAATCTTATTAAAGTATCAATTATTAAAAAGAAGTATTAATTATTAAATTATCTTATCAACGTATTTATTATGCTTATGATTAATCACTTATTACAATTACATCGTTTTCGCGATAAGTAACGCGCATAAATAATATTACATGTTTAATCAATATTTTCCGGTATTTCATGTAAAGATTAAACAATGTGGCAGAGCATGGAGGTAGAAGCTCGAATCGGAGGAAAATCGGGTAAAGACTCGGCTAATTCGTTGCTTGAAAATTCGATATGTGTGGACAGGAGCAATGGCAGAACCATCCTGAAT
Organism: Augochlora pura; assembly: GCF_028453695.1. Classification (NCBI taxonomy): domain Eukaryota; kingdom Metazoa; phylum Arthropoda; class Insecta; order Hymenoptera; family Halictidae; genus Augochlora; species Augochlora pura. The sequence continues at coordinate 12,991,371 of NC_135773.1, read as the reverse complement.
TGGATTGAGTCGGGTTCGCGAGACAAGAATCAAATCAAGTTAGAATCGAAGATCGGATATTGGTGCAGCCAACGGTCGAGAGACTGAAATCTCTACTTTTAAATATGAAGCAACCTGGAACGGTTTTGGTACAGCTAGACTAGAATTGGAAACTCCGGTTATCTTGGGATCCAATATCTAGTGGTACGAATTTGAAGAAATTCCAGATTCGTATCTTCGTATCCAGGAATCCTCAATTTTAGATCCCACTATTTGGAACACTCTCAAACGTACCCAAAATGCTTCTATTAATTTCTCAAAATCTGAAAAATATTCAGCATCTTCTAGATCGCTGAATTCATATTTCCGGATCCGAGGATCCTGTAATTTATTCTTTCCAGACTTAGGATCCCATATTGGAAACTCTAGTCCACCTACGTTACATCTCTTTTATTACTTGAATCAATAATATTAGGTTGAGGAGAAAGAAACACATTATTTTTACGTGAACTTCAAGACTTTACTTAACATGTTTCCGATTGTCCGATTTAGGTAAAATATGCACCGTTTTGTTCTATAATTTGTTGCCGTTTTAAAGGTACCTTCACAACATACCTCTCTCGTAGAAATCTTGGCCACTATTAGCGAAAAACTCTTGTAATCAACTTTCACAATCTTCTCTCGATGCTTATCACTAAGGAAGTGATTTCTTATCACTAAGGGAGTTTTGCAATGCCAGATAACGTCCCAGCCAAGCTCCTAAATTTTCTGACGAGTCACTATAGACGTGTGTGGCCTGGCGTTGTCTTGATGGCACACAACGCCTCTTCTGTTGGCCAGTTATGGCCGTTTCTGGTCAATCGCTAGCTTCGAACGGTGCAGTTGTTGACAGGAGAGATCCGAATTTAGTGTTTGACCATATGGAAGCAACTGAAATAAATGATTCCTTTCCAGTCCCACCAAATACACGGCAGAACCTTCTTGGCTGTTAGTCCTGGTTTGGCCACCATCTGACCTGCTTCATGACCATTTCTCATCCCCAGTCACCATGCGTTCAAGGAACGAGTCGATCTCATTCCGTTTGGCCCCAAGACATTACAGATGAAAATTCGAACCATCATGGTTTTTTGTGTTAATTGATATTTCACCCAAACGTCGAGTTTCTTTTTAAATCCAGCTTTGTGCAAATGGTTTAAAACCGTTTTATGGTCGACATTTTAGCTCCCGGGCGATGCTATGACTGCTAACATGCCAGTCAACCTCGAATATCTCTGTGATTTTGTCAACATTTTCTACGACAGGCCTACCTGTACGAGGTGTATCTTTAATATTAAAAATATCTGAACGGAATCGGCGAAATCAAAATTGCGCGCAATTGGCTGTTACAGTATCGGGACCATAAACACCATGCACAATTTAAGCCGCTTGGCTTGCATTTTCGCCTGTATCATAGAAAAATTGTGAAATGTACCGAATTTTCTTTTTGTTGACTTCCATTTTAACACCCTGTAGCCCGCAACTGAATGAACCAATCAAAAAACAGAAAAAGAATTTTTGTAGTGTGAAACGTCACCTTTCCAACGAGCATAAATCTGAAATTGTTTGATCGATATTTTAACAGATATCGATCGCTACAACCGCCTACAGAAAAAATACTGGATTTCTTTTTCCCTAACCTAATATTAAACGATTAATGTTACTCAAATAAAAATTACTTGAATTACTAATTGCTATCATTAATTAAAAATTTTCGTGGCGAGAGTACCGTAGATTCCAGCTCTTCCTTAAAATGTTGTCATTGCAAGAACGGGGTAACAAGCACGAACTTTCATTTAAATATCACTTTATCGCGCCACGTCTCCGTGGTAAACGTTACCGAGCTGTAACCGAGTAGTTTCACAAGCCGTTGGCTATCTAAACGAACGCTCATGTCCGTCGCAAACCGGCGTGTGCCGTTCTTCCGCGTCCTCCAGCTTCGTTCTGGTCGGCGAGACTTTCATTTAACGATTTTTCTCCACCGGACGCGGCACGAAAATAAAGTGACTTCATTATTGTCATCTAGGTCTTATCAAACACCGTGTTCCACTACTTTTATCTACCCTCCGATGATGTACCAACCTACCACTAACTGAGGGCTCTTATACATTCACGCTGGCGAACTTCGATATTTATACCCTATCATTCCATGACATTTTATGCTAGACAATCTTGCGCGTAAAATAATCACGGATAGATTCTAGATTTTTTAAAAACATTTTCTTCGCTCTCTAGGTGTAAAATAATTCGCCGAAAAGGAAGTTCGCATAAAGATTCAAGTATAATTAATTACAAACTAAATTGAGAAATGTATGGAGTGGAACAATGTATGTGTTGGACGCGTTTGGTCTCTTTGAATGTTGTTCAAACATTTTCAAATGTTCATAATGTCATCAAAATGTATATCATTGTATTTTGAAGAGTCTACAGAATCGTTCTACGTAAAAATCATTCGTATAGTATTTCTGGTTGGAGCAAGAGAAATCGTTGAATTTGACTATCCTATCTTAAAAATTTCTCGAAATCTGAGATCGATAAAGAAAAACTACTCTGTCTACTGTCAGCGACGATCTCGTTGCTAAAAAGTCTGCCATTATAGAAAGTGACAAATCTAAAGTCATAGGAAAACTGTGCGCTCGTTTGCGACCAGAAGAAGCGTCTCCAAATGCAGGACAATCACAGGTTTAATGGAACATCCAGCCGATTTTTTTGTCGAAACTTTCGTCATTATTGGATTCGCGATTCAAAGCCGCAGAAATAAAGCAAAACCGTTCGACGAGAATTTCAGGACGAAAACTCCATGTAACATGGAAGTACTTTTCCCGCGACGACTTCCTGACGGGAACGAGTTCCGAAACTTCCCCCCCGGAGTTCTGTCCCGCTCGGTTCCCGATAGAATAAGAATCGGCAAACAGGAAAGTTTCGCGCAGCACACGGCCAAAGTGAAATCTAATCTCCAGCGTAGTCCTCCGCGCGACAATTGATTTCGAAACGATCGCGCTGAATTGATTATGGTTGCGTGAAATTGACGCTGGAACGTGTTGGCCCAGTCGCAAGTCCGCCGAATGTTCCACCTAATTTTGAAGGAATTTTGATTTCGGCGCGCTGATCGATTAGCGGTATAATAGGTAGTGATCGGTAGCCGAAAGTGACAGGGTGCTGTTGGGACACTGCATCGTATCGCGTTCGCCGGATTCTGATGTCGAGGGCCCGCGTTTGTGTCAGGTGCGACGCACGTTGCAGTTGTTTGCCTGCTGACAACCGAACACCGAGGCTATCGATTCTGATTAATGAAAGTACCCGGCCAATTTCCTCGAGTACTCAAATTTCTGTAATGCAGGCGATCGCGAACGTAGATAAAAGCTGGCGAGAATCTTCACATTTTTCAACCCCCTTTGATTTAACCCCTTTGCCGTACTTTCACGAATTCGGCTAACTTAAATATGAATGCTCTTTTAAGCTGAGATGCTTTTAAGCCAGGAACGAAATTCTGTTCCCTTTTCATCGGTATTTTTACGATTACCTGCATTTAAGTAAATGCAGGTCAACACGATAAATATAAATTTTCTTTCGTTTCTAAGAAATTATTACAATTGAAAAAGTGCTTGTTATTGTAATTATGAAGAAAACGGTTGCGGAAACGGGTTGAAAGTATCATCGCCGGTCAAATGAGCGATTTCATACTTTTGATTTTGGAATAGTGAAAATTATAGTTTCTTTTATTAAAAATCGTTGAAGATGTTCCTTTAACACGTTCGTCGCCGCGTCAGCCATATTTGAGTGACAGGTATGCTTCTGTGGGGGCCCCGTCACCTAAATATGGGTGACGCTCTTCTTATTCATGATTTTGAATATTTAATTTATGAAAATCCCATTTGTAGCACAGAAATTTAATGAAATAAGCACCGACAAATGTAAAGTATACAAAATAAAAATACTAAAAATTCATACATTATTATATTTGTTATACATTAATTTATATTTAATGTATAAAATATAACGTCATTCTATGCGTTCTAACTACCGAATTTGGGCCCGGTAAGAAACTCGAGCGATTTGCGCTGGGTGACGAACGTATTAATCAATCTCATAATTTTTATAAGGCAACACATGCCAGTCGTTCTTGGATCTTGGTGCGTTTAGTGTTAAGACTATTTGTAGCTGCACATTTTTGTGTGAGTTTAAAATGATTGGTGGAACTCGAAAGTAGCAAACGTAGGAACGCAATTTTCGGATATAAATTGACATTGAAGTTACAATATTTAAAAAATACGAGTTTACTCCGATATGTGCACTAGAATTGATGCAAAAAGGAAATAAGATTGCACATTGCGGCTAAAAATTAAATGGAATTTAAAAAACATTGTAATTTCGTTACATATGGTTCAATAAAAGTTGGCGACCAAAAATGATAATATTATCCTGGAAAGTGTACAATATTTAACTTGTGCATGTCAATCGCTAGATCGGAAAAAATATTTTTCAAAGAATCATACAAATTAGATAAGAAAAAGTAAATTTTAAATAGAAAATTTTAAGTAGAAAATTCCTCGTGAGAAAATCCATTTCTCGATGAATTACATGCATAAATGATTACAGTAGTAAGTATACGCATCTATTACATCAGTAATATCTTTATTTTGAACACGACACTTCTGCATTATTTTCTTTTCCACAAAATTGAGATTGTATCGTAAATGAAAATTTGCATAAAGTGTCTCAATCTAGTCATGATTTAGATGATCCTTCCAATAATAAATGAATGAAAATAATTAGAGAATATCGCGGTAACATTTTCACCGGATTAAACCGACCGAAGGGATAATTAAATGCAGGTACACCTGACCTTATCTTTCGCAATTTATCTCGTGGTAGATGTAGACCAGCGCCATGCGTAAACGCACCTAGGTCAGCCCGCGAAGGCTCGCCAATCGAAGGGGAAACGTTTCGCATACGACTTCGATCGGAGCTATTTTCGGGTTATTCCTCGGATAACGAAGACTCACAATTGAATTACGAGCACCGGGAATGAGCGGCCGACGCAAGACCACGTCGCCCGTATGTGAAAGTCGGCATTCTCGCGGAATTGCGTGAAATCGTACCGTGTTGTCGCTTAATTGCTGATTTGAAATTCTTTTTGTTCGTCCGATCACTCTGATAATCGCATACAACATGTTTTCTAACAGAAATGATCGATTCTAGCAACTTTTCAACCTGTCGTTGCATCTTCAGTCCTCCATCTATCAACCCTGTACACCTCGAGTATATTCGTCCTCGTGAAGCGACAATTGTTTGTCCAGCAACGAGTCTACTACTCTTAGCATTTCGGCCGAGACTTCTGCAAAACGTACTCACAAAAAAATCTCATCAAATTGTCGGGAGAAAAATCTCAAAACTGACGTAAAATTAAAGTATTTTATTTATCCAAATTGAAATTGAGAAATGACAGAACTTAACTATTTATCGTTATCAAATCACAATTAATGTTAAACTACTTTCTCCAAATTCGTGCGTTTTATGGATTCTGATAAAATTTGGAAGATATAGATAACGGATTAATGTAAAAAATTTCAAATTTGAGCGAATAGATCCGCTACTTACGTATGGGTGACGCTAATGTTTTAGGGTTAATTAAAATAATTTGTCTAATAACTCGTACTAATTGCAAAGAATACTTCGGACGGTCCAACATCAAAACGGAAGAGATAGGCTGATGTATTGTTCTCGGATTTATTGAAACGGAAGGCTGCCGTTCGAATCGACGCTCGTCGATCACGCTGTTTTTTTTATTTTTATACCGGCAACGCTAACGCAAGCATGTAGCAGATAATCGAACTTTCGTCGAAGACACCGACCGCGGCTCCGGGAAACTTTCAGCAATTTTCTGGCTCGTTCCACTTTCGTATCCTACTTGATATTGTGTGTTACAAACTGTCGATACTCTTATCCATTTCTCGCGTTTTAAAAAGCCCAGGAGATAGCTCGCGAACCAGGCCGGCGAACACGTTTCACCGATAAAATAAAATTTTCGAGCGGAGTTCTCTCTTGCAATTTTTCTCCCACGGCATTAAGGATTTCTTTTTTCCGTTTCGAGTAACCCGGCGAATAAGGCAGCGGAGGCTGTCTGGATAAATGACGGGTATCGCTGATTTATCGATGATGATACGATGATGACGCGATGATGACGTTCATCAATGATTACAGCACTCGGTTAGAGAAGGCTGCAGGGGCGAATATTCGCAACCACTGTATATATTTCGCGACGATACCCGTCAATGATTTCGACGTATTTCTGCGCTCGATTACGCTGTTATCGTGCAGTATTTTTGCATGCAGTTGTTTACGTTTAAACGACAAAAGTGGCTGTTAAAATTGGAAATGGTTATTATCTTTGCATCATTTTATGTCGAGAGTCGAATGAGAGACTTCAAAAGCATTCCTCGAAGAAGCAGAATCTTATTTTTAATCTCGTATACTAAGCTAAAGTGTCATTTCTTTCCTGGATTGGCGTCTAGGGATCACTAAATTATACGCCTTTATAAACCACAGTAGGTACCGCGTTAAATAATTCTGCGAAGTCTAAAGTAAAGAGTAAATTTTGCTCATTAACTAAGAAGCTTCTTGTGACAAAAGTAGAATAAAGTTCGACTAAAATGTCACTCAGTTTTTACTAAACGAACACGTTTTCTTGCATCCTAGATACTGTACAAATGTGCTGAGATCATCAGTTTAAATCAGAGGAGTTATAATATAAATATAGTTGAAATAATATAAACGCTAGACACGAATATAATACTTTCTTTTTCTTTTATGAAGCATCGTCTTGAACGTTTTTCTTCTTTATTGACAATGATCTTTTAACAGGATTAAGGCAGTAACATATCAGTCCATTATCGGAAACGTAAAATGTTAAATCACAGTTTTGATTTGGCTAGAAATTGCGGTCCAAATTTTATTTAAAAATTCAATATCTTGAATTCAAGCCTAGAACGGTCGCATGGGTGTTCAACAGCCCAGCCACTTGTCTCAAGAACGACGTTTTCTTTTTTATCTTTTAGTAAAATGTTAAGTGGTATCATCTCTCTGTCAGTAGCTGCATCAGCTTTTAATTAAGAGTCACAGTAGCGCGATTTTGTTCACGGCATTATTATATTAGTTCAGGGATCGAGAACGAGACAAGAATTTTGCAGACACAGCATCCTCTCGTATACCCCACCGTAACCCGCTAGACTCCCCGCGGTCTAATGACAACCACACAGAGGAAAGAAACGATGAAAGCAATTACTTCCGTCGTTATTATTGTAATCAGCGCTGAAGACGGGCTTGCATATTCATGCAGCGAAACGGGCTCCCCGGTCGGTGTAATGAATTATTATCCCCAACTAATTAATCTGCATGGAGTCTCTAGTTAATTAAACTACGCAGAATGGAAAATAAATCCGGCGATGGGTTGCGTAACGCATTGATCAGGGAGCCGGTAATTAACTTCAGGAGACGAAAAGCCTTTCTTCGGCGTCGCGAGAAGCCAGGAATAATCTCCTCTGCCGTGCGATACAACGCCCCGTGACATGACGCTGCACCAAAGCGGAAATCAATTTCTCGTTTCGCTACTCGCGACCAGCCGCGCCTTCGCCCGAAGGAAGTCCGCCGGGAATTATTCTTCGGCGCTACAGCTAGTCTTGAAATTATCCTACGTAAAGATTGCAAACGACCGCGAGAAGCTTTGAGACTGCTGGAACATTGGCGAAATTCTCTTTCCCTTTGTCGGACCGTTGGAAACACTTTCTTAATTGCCATTGCTCGAAAACGGTTACACGCTAGTTAATGAATTTCACTCGACTTTATGCGTGTCGATTTTTATCGCCCGCTACGAAAAGATTGCACGACTGCGGAACAATTCGTGTAGATTCGTTTCCTTTCGGCGGAGACAATTTCTTAGTGTAAACTTGGTTCATCGTATTCTTCCCCGGATTAATGGATAAATAATTAATTTGTACTTCTACGTTACACTGCATACTGGTTCTTACGTAAGCTCTACGCTTTAAAATATCAGAGGATGCAGACTGTTTTCAGATATTCGTAGCTCATGAAATTTAAATAGTTGAGCGATCCAATGTAGTACTAAATATTCATACATATAGACAGTTTGTGACGGAACTTCATAATCACCATTGCCGAATAATGTTAATTTAAGTCATAGTTTTACAGATAGCCACAACAATCTACAGGATGATTAAATAGAATTTCCTTTTTATGCAGGAATATTTTGCATCGGGCGAAAATGAATTTGTGGTAGAACGTTCGTTCCTTGGGCTTCTAAACATAACGTAAATGATAAACAGACCGAGGATTTCCGTGCTAAAGGAAGATTGCTGGTGCATTGCACGACGATAGATTGTAACGCTACTTAGCAATATACGAGTCCAATGTATCACGCGGTTACTGTACGCAATCTTTCAGAATTTGAGGCAATCCACTTTCCTCCCCATTCTTCATAAATCCAGCGGAGAATATATTTCTCGATCTCTTTAGAGCGATAGAGCTATACTACTTTCATTGTTCGTTGGTAACGAAGTGGCTTCAGCGACAGCTTTATTAGTTTGTAGCTATAGTTGTCTGCTATACTGCGGTGTCAAATACGAGCTGAAATTATTTTACGTTCAATATCGGCCATCTGGAAACAAAAACATCGTTAAATCACATGGCGGAAATAAAACGTTATGCGTTCATAACAGAATCGTGTAAATTTTATTTTAACAATAAATTCGCGGAGCATTAGGTGCAGCTGTTTTATATTAGTTTATAAAATAAGAGATTTCTTCCGATTTTTAACGAGTTTTATTGCAATATTTGCTGCAATATATTCAATAAATAACTGATAAATGTATCTTTACAATCTGTATATTTGCAAGTTACAAAACTGGTGAACCGTCCTACTAATGAACCTAGTGTTAATGCTAGATACAAGTCTAAAAGTGACTGGTTTGCATTGTCTTATAAGCGTAATAAAACCGTATTATATATTGCAGGATGTTCGCGAAGCATAAAGAGTCCATCATTCGCTTGTTCAAGCGTTAAACAATAGCCAAAGAGGTAGATAGATTCCGAAAGATGTATTCCTTGTTTTAAAATATACCACACCAGTGTTACATAACGATCGATACTTCAACAAGTGAATGAAAATCTCGATGTTTTGAAGCGGTTTAAAGCGAAGTTATGCATTCTTCCTGCGCAATTTGATCTCTGCGCTTAACAGCGAAAGGGTTCAAAGAAAATCTACTTCACTTCTGTCCCTTGCTATTGACGCAGAAAATTGTTCTCTTGCATCAAAATCCTCGGTCTGATTAAGCAAAAGAAATGTGGAACGTACTACAAAACACATGAAATCAAATGGGATCGGAAAGAATAGAAAACACAATGAAAAGGATTCCGAAATTGGTCCAAGAAATAATTTTTATTTATATATGTATGTGTGTGTGTGTTCGTTACAGTTTGATATAATTAACCTTGCAATAAATTTTAATAAATTATAATAATGTGCTATTGTATTTCGAAAATTTAATTTTTTGTAAGTGTCCCGATACTTTTCGAGAGGGTTGTATTATCAAAACCCGGCAAAAATGCATCGCCAGGATCGGCGCGCGCGAATATTTTTGAGGGGGTAAAAATTCAAGCGAGGATCCAGTGCCTTTTTCGTTTTCCTTTCTCAGGAGTGTCGAGTTACCGGGTGGCGTACGTGAACTTCACGATATTTTTACGAGTTTTCGCGAAGCGGCCGGCCGGCCGGCCGACCGTCCGTTACGGGAGAACGTTGACAAAATGATCATTGAAACGAGCACAAAGGCCGGCGTTTATCACGCACGCGAGCGAATAATTTCCGCTTTGTCGGGCCCGGCCGTGCGTCGTTCGTTAACGGTGGAACCCGGGAACGGGTTAAAGAGACCCAGAGGCCGGTTGATGTTCCCGCTCGTTAAGGATTCGTTTTGCCGGCGGGTCGCGCGAATCGGCGACGTGTGTTTGATCAACGAGCAATTCGAACTACCGGGATATCGACTTTTGAATATTGAGAGATCTCGAAACGCGGCCATAGAAACGGCACAGGGTCTATTTGGCAAATGAAATTTTCAGCTCCGGCTCTGCTACCGCGCATCCGCGCGCGGGGGCCACCGCCGCGCTCGTGAATCGTTAACGACCGCGGACCATCCATTATTAACGAGCTAATTCGACGTGACGCGCGGAGACGCCTGTGCGCCGTAATTGTAAGCTCGTTTTAATCCGCTGCCTTCGATCACCAACGGCCTACGATGCTTTCAACGCCGCTCCTTAATTATTTCAGACGTTTTTGCCCCGAGTCTCTCTGCTACTTAACACATTCGCCAGAATTCGGGTCATTAGCAACTTTTAATCCGACCGAGAAATCTGTTAAGTACACGAGCCGATTACAATGCGCTTGTATTACACGCGTTGGAGTTGTGGAAACATATACATTGCTTTCTTGATTACTTTCAACGATTTTACCTCGAGTTCACTCGTATTATTAACGCGCCCTCTAACAGCATCGCACGTGTGCGACGATCACGATCTTTTACTTCGTGTAAAGAACATCGAAGTTATTTTACGAGTGTCGCCATTTCATACTGTAACACGTAGCATGATATTTCGAGAATTCGTGGTCTCTCTTCAACGACATTCTTATCATATTTTATAGGAGGATACGGTGCATTTGATATAGCAGATACAATAAATAGAACTACGTACGCTGGTATCGAACGTGTCGATAGCTTTCAATTTTTTAAGAAACTTACGCGAGCTCTTAGATATTTGATAGATATTTTTCTTGTTGAACATCATCCGCATTGGAGCACACTTTAAACTTGCATTTACAACATCGAGTATCAGGCACAGCACTTTTTTTAAAAAATATCTCCAGAGTACGTCAAGTAAACGCTTTGATACATGAAGTTAGTTGTACATCATAGATGGTATAATGATCAAAAATTCTATTCAGGTATTTGAATTGAACAAATAACGTACCATGTCGTTCTTGTAAACGAGAATGAGTTATTAAAGATAATTAGGGCATATTGTTCTATTAATAAATTTTTAATTATCTGCTTGAAAACAATTTTAATGTGTATTATTGTAACACGGTAGCCCCGGGAAAGACGGAACAGGCATCGCGTGTTACATGTTAAATATAGCTTATGTAAGACTGAATATTCATAGAAGCAGATAACGAGTCATTTGTTGTCGTGTTATTTAAAATGAAGAAACAAGCACTTGTTTAAATAATTACAGTATAAATTTGCGCGTGCAGCGTACGTTACTATATTACTGGAGGAGAAATGGTTCAGCTTAATGAAATCAAGTTGAAAATGCGAGTAGCCCTATTAACTAGTTGAATGTAATATCGCGAAAGTAAAATGTTTGAGGCAGAAGGCGCCGGTGTGACGTAAGTAACAGGTTAATGGAGCGCTATATTTTCGCAAAGTTCTCGCCGGCAACTATGCAGAATTTACGCAGAACGGTGCGGCGCGAGAGTTACCCGGGAAAATACAAACAGAAATTTCGCTTTGCATGAACGGATATTACCCGACGATATCGCGGGGATCTCCGTGTGTTATGCGAGTCGATCCTTCTCTCTCTCTCTCTCTCTCTCTCTCTCTCTCTCTCTCTCTCTCTCTCTCTCTTTCTCTCTCAACCACTTGCATCAAAAGACGATTAACGACCGTAAGTGCCGGGCCCCGATTTCCAAACGACTTAACGGCGTTTAATGCACGCGATTCCGACGAAACCGGGATCACCGGCGAAATAGTGAGATTCGAACGGCGTTCCTACGGTCATCAAAATGTAACGAGTTCGTCGAGTTTCAACGATGATACTCTGTAATAATGCACTGTGGATTAAACGGGAATTTCTGCCGCCGAAATTCAAGTTGGCCAGCGGTGGCGCCTGGCTCGATCCACGCACGCAGTTTTCGGGGGCGACTTGTTTGGTAACTGCAGTTCACTTTCGCGGAAATTTAGATCGTTCGCCTTCTGTGCCAATGAAGCTATTCAACGAACGTTGTCTACAAAGTTCCTGCTTGATGTCGATACGCTTCGGCAAATTGCGAGCAACCGTTCATCCGCAGACAATATTTCTTTTGCAACGTTCCGATATTATAAAACCGACGTCTCCTGTCTAATTAATGTTACGTAGACTCGTTAACAGGCCCGTTGTTCGGACCTTGTTGGCAACTACCGCCGAGAAAGCAGCAATTATTTACAACTTGCTAACAGGGTGCACGGGTAGCTTGTGTGGATTCGTTTGATTTGTTTATTTATTTAATATTAATTAATTCGTGCGAGCAGTTGATCAAGAAGGTTAAATTTAGAAGAGCTCACGATAACGCGAAGTAGATAATTGGGTACTGTCTAACTCGTGCACATAAAATCAAGAAGTTATGCAGATTTTTAAAATGATTTTAAAATGATTAACACGGCGATAGACGCTATTGGATAAAATTTACCACAGAAATAACCCAAGTCAAATTAGAAAAACTGTTTCAGTTTCTGATATGATTTTTGAAAGAAGTCTAATACAGATGCGCTAAGATATACTTTAAATTTTATTTGCATTTTAAAGCACAGTACCTTGATTTAAATATAATACAGTTTGTGAACTCATGGTTTTTAATATATCGACTTTGGTTATTATTGACCCGGCAGACAGTGCGAACTTCAATAGGTAACATTTTAAAAAGTCACTGCTTCATACCTATTCCAAACTATGTTTATGATGAGTTAAAATATCAAAATAATCATATTTAGCAACAGAATGTTCAAAAATTTGCGCAAGAGATTTTCAAGTGTGTCCACCGAGCGAATATTAGAAAGATACATTGTCAATCAATTTTCATTTCTTGGAATTCGGAACGTTAACGACATATCTGTATAAAGCAGTATCATTTAGATTAGGAAAATAAAAGAACGAAGCATTTAGTTATGTTAAGCAGGAGTCTATTAGAACTACACTATTGATCAAGATTCAGTAAATCGCATCGAATAAATGCATGGCTTGCAAGCCAATCAATAGTACGATATAGCTTCAAATCATCAGCGAAAATTAGATCTTCCTTTGATCTTAATAGAACTGTTCGTAAAAACGTATCAATCAAATTCGACTTTTGCTTCAGTGAAATCATACGTACGGAACGAAATCGCGTACAGATCAATTTCGCTTTTGTCACGATAAAATTAGTGGAAAAAAAAAATTTCATACGGACCAATTTTACTCTCGCTCGGTTAACATCGTGAGCGAGGGAAACGGAATTAATTGATTGCAGAGCTCCGTGTATTTGTAGTTTATTAAGAGTGTTTAAGAATTCATCGGGATGAAACTTTGGGTTCACTTCGTTCTTACAATTTAGTTTTACAATTTTTTAGAAAATTTTACAATTAGTTTCAGAATTTTACAATTAGCTTCAAAATTGTACAATTAGTTTCAGAATTTTATTATACAATTAGTTTCAAAATTGTACAATTAGTTTCAATCTGCAAATGAGTCCAGAGTTTCCGTAAATATCGGCCTCTCGAAATTCGCGCACTAAAATTGTAAAATTACGAGCAACGTTTGTTTCGCTGTGCTAAACACGAGTAGAATAACAACAATTGACGAGGCAGGTCGTACGAGAAACGAACATTTTGTTCAATTGGTTTCGACGAAAATTTCTACAATATCCTCCGTGCGTGTTTGGAACTGTCGAGTTTCGACATGGAAACGTCCGTACGGTCATTCTCTTTTTGCACTATTAATTTTCAAGTGCTCGGGCCCGCTCGAATAATCTGCTCGCAATCGGTGTTTCACGGATCCGATCTGTCACACTAAACCTCGTATGATAGAACTTCGCCCGGAACCAATGCAGACTTGGCCCGCATCGCTGTCAACTTTCCTTGTTAATTGTGCCCATCAGTTCTGTTTCAATAGCCCATCCCGGGACTCCGATTCTTCATGAATTCAATTCGCCGATTCGATCAGACTGCCAATCACGGGCGAAACGAAAAAGAAAATCCCAAATCGACGCAGCCATTTTTCATTCGACGTTCATAAATTCCCGTGGCGCTTTTGAATTTCCCGGGGAAACGTTCCCGCAATCATACCGTTTCACCTTGAAATTCTACGAAATTGAAACGATTCAGCGTTGTTGGAGCAAGTTATACCCGATGTTAACAAGCAGAATATTTTGCGTTTCAATTTATATCAATTTAAGTACACTTTGTACTAAACGTGCAAAAGCGTTCTCCATATTGGACAACACGTTTTTACGGTGTCATATTTTTCTCATCGAAGCGTGGTCCGTTAAATAGATACATTTATATAATAGGTGATAGAACCGTTGAGACTCGTTGATATAGTAACGACTGAACAAATTCCTCGGCTTAAACACAAAATTTGACGAAATTGACAAACTTCAATATTAATTAATTCGTCAAACAGTAGTCTAAGTACATTAAATCTTGTCGTTGATACGAATCTAGAGATCCGGACATAAAAAATGACGATTTTGAAGAAATCTGTTCTAAACGCCAACATTTCTTTTATTACATTAAATAAATAAATAATAACAAGTAAAATATAATAGGTAAATCTTTAAATTTGTTGGTAATGAACCTGTTTTTTTCTAATGAACAGCCGCGTCGTGATGGACGTCTACTACAAGATAACTCGTGGTTGGTAAAGCATGCGTTAAGCAATGCGTGTATAAAGAAACGCGACCAACGTAGACTTCGCATTGAAAAGTTGTCTCACAACGCCATTTCTGGTTTGCTTGTGAAAGCTGTCGAGTTTGATAGTCGCTGGCAAAGACAGATATCCGCGGGCGCAGCGGTGGCGAACATCATGCGGCGTCTGCCGTCTCCCGGACTCGTGTTTGACCCAGATATCCGGTAATTTCCAACTGGCTAATTATGCAGAAAGCAGGTACAAAGCTTTGCCAAAACAGACTACAATTTTTATGTAATCGTCCAAAGGGATTCGGATCGGTGGCCTAGCCAGTGTCGCGTCGCGTCGCGTCGCATCGCGTCGGGCCGGGCCGGGCCGGGCCGGGGGACGACTTTTTTCATTAAAGTTGCACGCCGCAGCGCGCATTATGTTCCCGGGTCTGCGTCTCTGAAATTTAAAGTGCCCTTGAATCTTTCACGAGAGATCCGAGTCTCGCGAGGTTCTGCGATAGGGGATGCTATCTAGTCTCTTTTCTGCCGTCGACGTTTGTCGCAAATAGTGAGCTACCCTGGGACAACCACGATATTTTTCGACGCTACTTGCTACATTTTACCGCGTTCTGCGACCTTTTCTTGCCGGGGCCGTGAATCGCGAAACGTTGCTCACTGAAGTGCATAGTTCGATGCATATAATATGGAAGCCTTCGGTTCGCAGCTAGAATTCTGAATTCCATTTATTTACTTTTACTTATTTGCAGATAATTTTGTCAATTTAAGATTTCATTTTTTGGATGATCAGAAATGATAGTTAAGAGAAATCGACTACGAATGACGGTACTGTGTTCGTTACTTGCTCGAATCTTGCGAAATATTAGTTACAGTAACACAGATAGTGCACGGTCTATTTTCTCTGTTCTATTATTGAGAGAACTTTTAAGTGTTTAATTTTCTTAATAGTCCAAAAATATTGGATCAAACTTCTACTATGTGTTACTGAGATCAATGCTTTAGCGGAATGATATAGACGTTCATGAATTATATAAGTATAGTTTTGAAGATTGATTTTGAAAATTAACTCAAAATGCATGTACTATTATTTCCAATAAAGATGAAATGCTGGAAAGAGTTTGACGATCGTTAATTCAAGAAATAAAAACTTGCAATCTTGCAGTGGGAGGAATTTTTGAATATTTCTTATCTCAGAACTGTAACTGTAATTTAAAGTTTGTTCTGCGCTTGTAGTTATTATTTTACGAAACTTTATGAATTTATAGTGTGTGCAGATTTCTAAAATGCAAGAAAACATGTAAATTAACTAATTCTAATGATATTTTAATCATCCTTGTACAATAAATAAATCTTTGATCGACGAAGCGAAATTTTCTTTAATTCTAAATCTTCTGTGCTTCTATTTTGGACTTTACAAGTAATTTCGCGTTTTATTTCTAAGTCAATTTTTTAATAATACTATTTATCTACTTAATATTGCACTACCGACAAGCAGTTTATATTTAATGTTGAGGAGAACGATAGAAAGAAATCAAGTATTCCATGAAAACGAAAATAGGGGTACGGTTAGCCTGAGAAACGTATTTGAGGGTTAATAGGTTCATTAGGGTGGAAACGATGGGCATAACATTTTTATTGCTTTTATAATTAACATTCGTCTGATGTTTTTATTATCTTCCGTTTCATCGCGCAACTACTATTGTACTTTTACAAGCCACTTGATCTTCTGCTTCCACGTGCACCCACGGCTTCGCTCTTCTTATTTCTTTATTCTACTTCAGATTATTTGCTTTACGGCGTCCTCCTTCTGCTTCTCGTACTTCCACGTTCGCCCATTCATTCATGCGCCCACCTCTAGTCACCCCCACTCCTCCCTTTCGTCGCAGATTCAATTCCTTCATCCAATTACAGAAGAAGTTGTTGCCCTTAAAAAAGGACTTGGAGAAACCCCTTACAAAACACTTTATTCTTGGCATCCAATTTTGAACGACACCCGCTGGTCGGTCCGCATACTAATGCTGCTCTATCAAACTCCTACCATTCTTAATTAAAACCACTGTACTTAATTGAATTTTTACATCGCATCGATTCCCGTGCATAAAGAGAATTCAGAAATCTGCCGATTTAATCAAGACGCTGTCCAACACGTTCTAAAGTCCCTGTGACACGCAAGCGCCTGTGAATAAAAGCTTTATTTGTGGAATATTAAGTTTACGTCTTACGTATGTTGATTGTAAATGGCAACTTGAAAATGTGGCCACTTGTGAACGCCTCGAATGCTCGCTACAGTGACGTTATTTTAGTCAACGTCCCGTTCATTTTCGCCCGAAATACAAAATGTATTTGGCCAGCGAACAAATATTTAGCTCCGCCTTGAAAAAAGGTTATTTACTAAACGATCAATATTTGTATTGCAGCACTCGATAAAACAGATAATAAAATGCTGTGCAAATATTGCAAAATTGAATTCCGTATTGAGAGTAACAAATTTTCCAAAATTTACGTAGCGTATGAATATTGATTCACCGATGCAAGTTCTGATTTTTAATCTAGAAAATAGAAGGTCTTGCACCGCGTAACAAAAATTTCATCGAACAATAAAAATTGCGTGCACTCATTTTAATTAGAACTACCTTCTGTACGTACCATTTTATTGAATTTTCGATTTATTTCCTGGTAATGTAAGCCGACTTCTCGAGCTACCTTTCCAGAGATAAAAAATGCCACAGCTCCGACTGTAGAATTTGTTGCACCGTTATTTGCTCGAGAAGAAAATTGCATTTCTGTTGCACATCCATTCAGAACCGTAGAAAAGAAGTTTGTAGTTCGGGCGAACATAAAATGTTGAGTTTGGCGAGCTTTTCGAGGGAAATGGCTCGAGGGTGGTGGCTACATGCGACGCTCGCGAGTCTGGCGGAATATCTGCGGCAGAATTAACGTCAGCTGCAACTATCTCCCCACTCAGAGACCCGATTTCAACCCTCTCAGGAACCCGATGTCGAAGTGTCACCCCGTAATCGAGTGTCTTGCGGTTACAGAGGGAGAGAGGAGGGCGGTTCGAGCGGCGGCCACCGTGAACCTCGATCAACGCCCGATTGGGGGCCAGGTGCAGTCAATGGGGAACATCTTTGGGTGCCAACCTCCGCTTCCGGTGATTTCTGTTACGTCAACGACTGCTCGGTGAGTTCTGCGATTTCTCTCCTCTCCGGCTCAATATTTTCCAAGCAGAGACTGTCACGGGATTCCACAATACAACCTCCCGCGTCTTTCGCCTCTGCAATAATGCATTTGGAGTCTTGCACAATAGACTCATTCGAATGACAGATGTAACGATCTCTATTATATTCTTGTCAAATTGAAAAAAATTTGAACGATGATAAGAATTGAATCGTTAAATGTAGAAATAGCGTAGATCGAACATGCTAATTCGTTAAATGTAATGAAGGGTGAATGAAAAGTTCTATAGAATGCAGTAACATCATACAAACTCGTCGCAATTCTTTTATGCAAGTTACTTTTAAGCTTCAAAAAAATGATAATGAAATGTCAAAGAAAATATTAAATTTCATACGATTTGATAATATTAAATCTCCTAACAAAGAATTGACGTACACCGCTTTTGTTTTAAATAGCTTAATGCCCACTTTATTCATGTTAATTTGACTACAATCATTCTTTTGCTTTAGTTTTCACGAAATTGAACAATGGAATTGCTGAGTCGCGATTAGATTTAATTGCAGCGACTGTGCTATTATCATCCAAGATAGAGCTGGCAGAAAAGTTTGCTGTACAATATTTTATTTTAATATTAACAATAAAGTTACTTACCTGGCGCAGAGGTTACCGTGATCAAGAAGGCGGTTCCTCCAGGGCGAGGCTTTTCCATTGCACTACGGTTAGGCTGACCCTTGCGAATATCCCTAATGTGGATATCTCGGGCGTATAATTTTTGGTAGTCGGGACTGCGTTCGCGAATATTAACAATAAAGTTACTGGGGCCATGATAATTTCCCAACCAAAAGGTGCATATATGTGTATTAATCTCATTCGATACAAACGTTCCATTGATATTTTATTCTTGGTTCGCGTATAAAATCATAAAATATATAGGTTATAGAAATACAATATTGAGGGTTACATATGACTCCAAGATAAAAATTACACTAGATATCCACAAAAAATGAAAATGCAAAAGTGCGTCGAATATTTAAAATCGTTTTAGGAAAGATAAGTGGAAAATGCAGAGTAGAATGTTTTCGTTAAGCTTAGGGTTCTTTGACTTTCGCGACACCCTTCAAACCACAATCACCGCTGCGTCTCATTAACGTAACCCGGTTCATTGATTCCGCTTCGACTCGACGAAGTAGTTATAGCCATTATAGTATACATGTATAGCAGTTATAGCATTAATTGATTACTAAGAGCGTGTACGTAATCGTTACGCCGATGCCCGAGTGAAAAATAAACGTTTATGCTCGGGAATATCATCTCTTTGAGTTTATTTTTGTTTCCGCATTATCCATCCGGATAATGCGGAAACAAAAGGACCGCCTCGAATAATTAGGGGATTAGCCCTCTATCGTGCTTCCGGGTATATTCGTAATTAGTGGTATTACGCCAACTGGAATTCCATGCTGATCCTAAGACTGTGTAGTACATATGTATGTGGAGTTTCATCCTCAGAGATTCAAAACTTTCAAAACTCAGAAACGCGCGTATCAAATCTTTATTCTATTAATTGTTTATTTATTTAGCATGCATTCATCTAGTTTCGTTCAATAATTCTTCATTTCCAATTTTCTTTTGTTTTACATTCTTCTGAAATTCAACGATGAATAGTGACTTCGATCGCAATGATCAAAATTCATTATAATTATATATTTACATTCAATTGTGTATATTTTATATTATTATAATATATTAATATATAGTATTATACTTTAATATATTATTACGTAATATACGTAATTCGTAATATTATAATGTATAATATAATACCTTATAATATAAGAAATGACGTATATTACATTATAATAATATTATATTACGTTACAATATTTTAATGTATAACACTTTTTATTATATCATATGTAATCTTCTTCTTCCTTTGAATCGTGTAGGAACAGCTACGTGCAAAGTAAACGAATGAATGAGCAATAATTTACAAATTAATATATGTGTACAGCGATTGCGCACAGACGACGTCTTCAAAATTCACCAGCAGTAAACCTATATTCCGCGCCATTTAACTTAATATTCTATTCAGTCGTACTCCTTTTCAATGGTTTGTTTTAATGTCTACTCCCGGAGCTTTTAGTTTTAGAGCCTGGTTTATAAGCGCTCTCGAAGCCGGGCAATATAACAGCATATTGCGCGCTACCTTTTACGTGTCTTCTTTATGATCCGGCTGAGATTAGTTCCAACTGAAATGAGTACACGTAATCGTGAATAATGGAGGCGATCGGTAACAGTAACGATTTAATTAATAATATCATATTAGACGGCATTATTGTTAATATATCGAGCCGAATCTTGAACTAGTACCTACAAACTCGAATTGATTACATCAAATGAAATATTCGAACCAATTTTAAACGTCACGGTTGCGCCGATACGTTGGAGGATAGGTGAGGTGCGAGAGGGTTGAACGAGTAATTACTTCCATAAATCTTAACTTCACAATTTCCATTCCATTGAATAAATCGATTCCGCCCCGCGGGATTTTTATGCTTTGTTGGATCAGCGATCCAAGCATTGTGAAGATAACGCATCCAGGAAGATCGTCATTGAACCAAATTGACGATCGTGGCGAAAAATTTACGTATCCTTTTTATATTTAAAATCTGTGTGTTGCAAGAAATTTGTTCAATTACTTTGATGATAAATCACACTTTTTGGATCAATCAAACGTAAAAATCACGGTTTATATTTCTCGATCAAATTCCGCAAATAAAGTCCAACTCGAACATCTTCGAACGTAACACAACAAAAAGGTGCTAACAGTTAGAATAACAAGTTTAATAAAAACCTAATTACCATTCGAATTGAAAATGTTTTATAATAATCGTTCGATTCGTAAAGATTGTTGGTTACACTGGGGTAAAGGACGTAGAGTAACCTTTTCAAAATCATTTAAATTATCGTGATAAATTAACCTAAATTATCGTACCTAATTAACAGTGACAAATAACTGACGTAAGTGTCCAAGGTATTAATTAAAATATGAACACAGATGTTACCAAGGGAATGAAAGACCGCCGACGGAATGCAAGAGATTCGAAAGGGCAGCAGAAAGTAAATCATCAATTCCTATGGCGGCAGTAATGAAAACTTCCGTAGATCGTAACGTTGCGAGATTATTATGGCGGAAGAAAGTGGGAAGCCGATGGTGGAGGAGGGAAAACGAGACACAGCGGGAAAACAGGGAGCATAATTAGCAGCCGGGAGCTGGGCTGTCTCGTGTAGCAGAATGAAACAGTAATTAAAAGTTGAACAAATATGAAGGCATCGTTCCAAAGCTCTGGACAGAGAGTTACACTTCGTGTAAAGTGTCCGGCGAAAACCGGGCACTGCAAAAATAATTAAAAATCGTTTTAACGTCTTCGCTTTCTTTTTCGCGGTCGAATTCATCCGCAAGCGAACCGCACAGCCAAATAGGCTCAACGCGTCCGGTTTCCTTTTGTTTTCGGTTCGATGATGTTGCTGCTTTCTGTTCTTCGTTATGTTCTATTCTCTTCTTCGAAGCAACAGGATCTTCACGTCGACTAACACGCTAATGGCTGCAAGAGTTGTATAAAAGCAATGAACAATTTTCTGGACTATCTGCGAATAGAAAAGACAAGATTTATTATAGTAACCTTCTTATCTCTCATTGATACTTGATGTACTTTGATTGGACCCTTATGATTATAACCTAGCAAAGCATACTTCATGTTGTTATAAATGATACTCAGGTTTACTTTCTATAACAATGATAACTACACGTAAATATATAAAGTGTACAAGAATGGTTATATCTTATCGCTGTGAGAACACA
This sequence comes from Augochlora pura, assembly GCF_028453695.1. NCBI lineage: Eukaryota > Metazoa > Arthropoda > Insecta > Hymenoptera > Halictidae > Augochlora > Augochlora pura. The sequence goes on along the minus strand of NC_135773.1, from coordinate 12,969,609 downwards.
CAACGACCTGCTCTCCTTGTTCTCTTCTATGCGTCGATCACCGCCACATTGTTACAATGAAATTACGCAAATATTGTCAACCTTCGTTACTCGTAACTATATCATTACCAACATCACTTTGCAAATAGGTATTGATATTATCGCATATCTGCCTCAAAATATCTGATCAATTTTGTTAAAAGTTTAAAGACAGCTGCGTTTCTCTTCTTCTTAGAAAATGACATTGTTTTCTACGAACATTCCTCAATTTTGCACATGAAATGTACAAATTACGCGCTACTAAGCTTATAAATAGACTGCGCACTTTATGCAGTTCTCTCAAAAAAATATCAGTGCAATTTGAAACAATAAGAAGTTTCAAAGAATTTCGGAGCAGCGACTTACTATTTTGAATTTATTGAAATTGTGTGAAAGTAAAATTTTTGTCTGTATCCTCGCGCAATAACTGTCAAATCAGTCGTCTATCGCTTTAGAATTCCGACCGACAATGATTATGCAGCGGACACGCACGTTTCAACTGACGTTAGTCGCTCAGTTATATAATACTTCAGCTAGTTATCGAAGTATGTACATCCAGTCTCGTTATCAGATAGCGGCAGCCTTCGACTGAAAATAGACGATTCGAAGTGTCAAAACTACGCGAGGGTTAACCACCGCTTATTCTGTCATAGTTATCGAGTTTCAGGCACACGGAATATGCGCGTCTCTGTTCCGTTTAATCTGCACCGCCTGAATAATATTCCCGAGAAACACGGAATCGTTGGGACACAGTGAACCGACCAATACGAGGACCGGTCTCGCGTATTGTGTTTCGAGAGGCCCGAGCCCGAGCCCGTCCCGGCCCGATCGGGCTTGGTATTGCGTTTCAGGATGTCAGAATCGTGTGTGTAGATTCTGTTCCGCGCGATCACGGTTGACCTGCATTTCCTTTCACGAATCCGACTCCGAGCATCGCATCATCTCGTATTAATCCGGAAATGGTTCGCGCTCCTCTCTCCTATCCGCTGTTAGCTTCGAAATTATTAGATACCTACTTTCTGCCGAGCCGCCTGGTCCCAGAAATTGTGTTTAGATTAACACGTGCGAGTACGTGGCTTCGCAACCGGGATATTGTGCTCCATGACGCGACTTCTGATCGGCGTTTCTAACGAGTCTAAGATTCTCATTATGGGATCCAACCAGGAGGTTCCTGCTACCTTGTCCCGCGAGACCTTGCGGCAGAATATTGCCGGGCGTCGGCCCGCGCCAAGATAAAAATCAATCGAGTCTTTCGACTAACCGAGACACTGCAGCGCGTTTCAACGCTAAAATTGCCGAGATCTAAAACCGACTAAAAAAAATTGTATGATAAGAATTACAAGATGGAATTTCTTCAGATTCTTTACAATTTTTATGACAGTGTGTGCCTGAAGAAGGAAATATATTCAAGAATTTTTAACGGAAGCAGCTTCGTTGCTTCAATAGTTATCAGTGTGTCGGATTTTTCCTCGAGATCATTTTTGCTATTTTCAGATTAGTTTCATATTAGCTAGGCAATTAACGAAGAAACAGAATTCTTATTAGGAACTCTTTTATAAAAAGAACACAAAGTTTTGCTGAATAATTAGAAAAGTTATGCTTAAGGTCCGATAAGAAAATTCTATCACTAGATTACGAATTTGATGCGTTTATGACAAAAGTGAACAGACATAAAATTGTAAGGTCATTAAATGAATTCGTAGACTACGTCACTTCCATCTTATGATATTATAACTATTACAAGAAGAAAGACATTTTCGTTACAAACGACTTAAACAATTTTTATCTCTTGTACAAAGATCCGCAGTCTATAAATCAGCAATATCGCGCCCAAAGTGCTGGTGAAATACCACTAAGAATAAGTTATTTACGACTGAAAAATCGTCAAACTTCGTACTCCTATAACTCTGTATTAAAAAATCTTACGACCTTCTACCAACCCTCGTTCTACACGTGTAAAGTCTCTACATTCTTCACTGTAGTTACTAACAACATTCTTTTATTCGTTGCTACTTGGAGGTTCGGACAATTTCTCGTTACCGATCATCCGCGACAAAACAGGACGGAAATTAGTCCGTGTCATTTGAAGTTTTCACGAGGCGGAAGTTACTTCCTCGCGAGGAGCTGCTAACGGGAAAGCTTCTTCCGGCGGGGCACTATCATTTATTAACGGGATCAACGTTATCGCGACCGGCCGTTCGCGGAGTGGCCCCGTTAGTTGAACTTTTAACAAGTTTCCCGTCGATCGGCCATTCGTTTCGAAAGTTTTCCGGCGGTCGGTCGACCCGTGTGAAAGCTTGATGACGCGAGAGAAATTAATGCCGCGGCGCCCTGGTCCGCCGAGCAGATTACAATTGACCGTTCCCTTTGGCTCCGTCGTGCTCGCAACCATACTGCGGCGATGCGTAGTTTACGACGCGGTGCACCGTCCGCTAGTACCTATGTTTCAGCGCGTAATTTTTTTACACGAACTCGAAACTGCCTCGTTAAACGCCAGCTTCAGCCGTGTAATATAAGACAGCGTGGAAATTCGGTGGGAAATGTAGAAAGGAATGGGAATACCGAAAAAGAGTGTGCCCTCGCTCGATTGTCACGTTCCGAGCGGTCTGACGCGCACGTTTAAGCGAGCTTTTGCAGTGCATCGTGCGTTAACCAACCGATCGATACTCTTCTGTTTCGGTAGTTTAGGAAAACTTACGGCGATGGGTGGTTTTAAGCAAATTAATGCATGCCGTTCAGATGAAATTATTGAAAGTTCGTCTTACCCTCGAGCTTATACGATCTTGACGACATTAGTCGTTAAATTTGGAATGCACTTCCATACGATTATTGATAATTCTCTATCGTAAATACATTTATAAAACTCTAAATACACACAACACAAAGTTTCTTATTACAGTGAACTGTTGTGCAAGTTATGTAAGTTGATATCGGCTTTTACGACGCGATTCACCAATCAAAAGTAGTACGACGAATAAACTGCGGATTATTTTGCGAAATGAAAACCGTTCATTCCAAGACGCAGGTACCTTATAGACATTTACTTCTTCCCTCAATAATTTTAACGCGGTGCTTAGACTCCGGATTTTATTCGTTTCTGTCTTACCAAAATTATTCAATAAAACACTCCAGTTTCATGTAATTTCTTAATCTTACAATTGTTTTATGAAATTTTTGTTTTCGATGACTGAAGAATTCTTTTCAGAAGGTCCGCGCGTATTTTATATTTTATCGTGCCAGTCAGTTGTAGCATTAATCGTTCAACTTCCGGGGTGGCTCGACGCCATTAAATGGCCCCAAGTTCCGCGCGAAATCTTGTTTCGTATGAAAGCAATATCGATTCCTTATTCCGGTAATTTTCTCGGCGAGACCGAGAACTTTGCGCAGCAGCAAAAGTTTGTCGGAACGATAACAGAGCCTCGGCGAAAATACTCCAATTAAAAATGTTTAATCGCGCCGGGGGAGGAGGAGGCCCAGACTCGCAGACGAGACCCAGTTTCGATGGAGTTTCAATCGCACGGTTTAATCGAATTAAATAATTGATTGGCTGGTTCGAAGAGATTCATTGCCGCCACCTAAAATGAGCGGACACCGCGCGGACGTTTAATTAGGGAAACTTCAGGGTATCGTTTCCGAGGGATTACTGGGCCGGCTTGCTCTCTTTTTTTTTCAAGACGGAGGCTGCCAATTACGAGGAACACGTTCCACCGCTGCGAACGTCTCGGCCGACACGGGATATTCTTCCTCGTTACGGGTAATTGTGATCGTGGCATGATTATTGGCGTCACGTAACTGCTCGGCGATTTTTCTTTTTTTTGGACCAGCTGTATTGTATAAGACACGGGACGATGTTTTATCTGAGAAAGTAATTTATGGTAGGTAAATATTTATTTATAACAAAGCGTTGCTCTAATTCAATACTGAGATACGTGTAAAGAATGAAGTTTTAAGAAAAAAGCATTTAAGGTTTTATTTTCCCAATAATAATATGACGTTTGAAAATAATGATATATTATATTCACTAAATTTTGTACTAATATATGTATATTGAACAAAGAAGAATAAATATAACAAAAAAAGAATTTATACAAATATAGATGTTTTGATATCTCGAGGCGAGTCTCGGGATGAATTGAGTAGAAATTTATCTAAATAACATATTCGAATAAAGAACAGAATTTTCTGCCTAACTCTTAATAGATAATAGACTGTCGTAGCGCCAATAATTATCAAGAAAATTGAAATATCTCGAACAATAGTAATGTTTCCGAGCTGCAACTTTTACTGTACTTAAAAAGAATATTTTCATATTATCTGAAATATTTGTTGGCAAAATAATATACGCATCGTTCGAATTACCAGGAAGAATGCTATCGAAATGTGATTTGGAAACCGACTGCTAGTTAAGTTTCGCCCGGATGCCCTCCCTCGGCGTAAATTAGTGATTAATTTGTAACTGCTCAAAGCAATGATAATACATCTTAAGAGATTATCAAGAGATGATCGGACGGTTATAATTTAGACGATAAAATTTTAATCGCGACCGTAAATCGAGGAACAATAATGATTTAATAGTCGCGGGGTCGGCGCAATAACGAGGAACCGATCGCGTGGTTAGGGTTTTGATCGGTTCCCCGATGATTTAACGGCCCCTCGATGACGTCTTGCTAGCGGTACAGCTGGACGTGATTATTCTATCGTTGGTATAAACGGCCCGGGATGATGGATCGTTCGATATTACGCGTCGTATGTTTACCAAGTTGCTCGGTGTGTTCCGCCTTCGCGTTCCCGGTATTATCCAATTTTCAGTTTCTGCTTTGTCATGGCGGGATATTTCTTGCCGAAAGTTCGCCGAGCCTCGACGCGACCGACTCGATGTAAATTCCAGTGCGACGAGCCGCCCCGGAAATTAAGAGCCATGTTTCATTCATCCTGTCCACTGAAAATTAGTTTTAAAATGCTCCTCGAATTACGCGGCATAGATTCCTGCCGACGATCTGCTTGCCGAGAGTCGACCGGAAAATATTACAAAAGTTTCCGCTACCTAAACTGCGACCAGTCCTGCAAACACGAGTTCACAGAGATCCGGAGAATCTAAAGACAAATACAAAGTGGCAGAATTTCTGGAATGGTGAAGTTTTATTGCAACATTCCGTTGCTTTTTGTGGACTCTCGCGAGTTGTAAATTAGCAATCACACAGAGGCTGGGCTGTTACAATTGAGGGAAATTGATCAAGCTTGAGAATTTCAAGAAACTACAAGCAACTACTGTAGAAGGTCATTCTGATTAGTGGTATTTATTGCGATATTAGTAGACTTTTATTGTATCTTTGTTACTATTAAATCTTTGTTTTTATTAAATTTTTAAATCTTTCTTTTTATCTAATCTATTAAATCTTTACTATTATTAAATGTATTAAATCCTTGTGCGGAATTAAATATTGTCTGAATCAATTGCAGGGAACAAAAATGAAATGAAAATGCATCTTCTCTTCTGACAAATTCGATGAAATAATGTAATAAAATGCCAAAATTCTTCTGATGCCTTCGTCGTGTAGCATTTCGCCTAGTTATTTTTATTGCAAATTCTGTAGTCTTGGTATTAGTGAACGTACTTACAAAGCAACAGAAGTAGCAGAAATATACTGCTGCCTCGAAATTAATTCATTGCTAAATTATTACAGAAGGCGGTGACGAGTCACGTTTGATCCAAACTAAATTGGCATACCTCTCAGACATTATGAAAAAAAGATAGAGGATTTTATTGCGAATTGTTAACACCTGATCCTTGGAGTCAGATGAAAAAAGTTTCTGTCCAGGTTCGAAAGGATCTCTCGATCCATAATTTGTACGTAGGAATAATACGTAGGAGTCTTCTTGGAGGAAGAAGTATTTTAAGAATTTGCGATACGTCTTCAAGTATCCAATACAGCTTTGGTTGTCTCGATTACCTACGAGCATTAGCCATAGAATAATAGACTGTTGTCGCCATTGTCGCGACCCATATATTCAACTTGACCTTACGGCGTAAGGCCTACACGCACAATGAAGCGTGAGGAGGCTGCGGTTTAATGTACCTTTCGGCTAAGTAGCGGTAATTGTAGTATAGTAGAGTGAACTTCGGGTTACGTGAAACGATTAAATACCAATGTGCATTATGCGCTGAACATAGACCGGCTATTTGAACTAATTACAGCAAATGTAATTTACCGCTACGGTGGTTCAAATGTACCGTTTTCGATTTGTCGGGGTTTACTTGTACCGCGAATTACCGCCAGAACGCATAGAAATATATTGCACGATTCTTCTGCGCTGCATTGGGACAACGGATAAACTATTCCACTCTTTCACCTGCAACACCATGCAGGATCAATTGAAAATGTTTTCAATTTTTTATACTAAATTCTATAGAATCAGCGAACGAAATTCGAATGAATGTGAAAACAGTTTGAAAAGGGTTTATGCGCGGGTTTTCAGACCGAAGCATAGTAATATTTCAAATTTTTTAATATTTATATACATGGACACATTTCGCCACGTGAAACGTATTTTTATATATCGTGCACGTAATTCGTTGTTAACGGTATAAATTTACATCTTCGAAAGCTACAGATATAAATAACGCTGAAAAATAACGAAATATTATGCATCTGCGTTTTTCTTTACGTAAGACTTCGAAATTAATCTACTCGTTGTCGTCATCTATGTTATTTATATCACTTATCTATGCCATTGGAATAATTTATTCACCGATCAGTTATTCACTAATTACAATAGGTACTATCCTAATATAGTCTTTACCGGCTGCTGAAACAAGTGTCGAGTCGTAATAGGTTTATGAATTTTAAGCATTAACAAAAATAGTATAACTAGTTCCAATTAGTTAACATACCTCCGTAGCATGATTATGAAAAACAAGCAACAGTCCGAAATACAATATTATATAATTTGGTGCTCAAATAGCTTCCAGACAAATCATTTTCAATCGTTTTTATTCCAACCTTGATACTCCAAACGCATTGTTGGAATATTTCCCACGCTATGCCGACGCAATCTCGAGAGAATTAAATCAAAACTCATTGTTTACTTCAGATTATCAAATTTTAATCATTTTAGAAGCACATTACACCACCAAGACACCAAATAGATAAATTGAGCCGTTTCTGACAATTTCGAAGGATCCACTCTGCTAATTTCACGTTTCCAAAGTCCACGGGGCTTTTCAGCAGCCGCAGCTAGTCTCCACGCTGTGTGCTCAAACTCGCATGTCCTCCGACCAATCTTGGAACGCCGAAATGTCCTTACAATCCCAGCAAGCCCATTATCCCCGCGAACTTCCCAATCTCTGGTTATCATCAGGAGTCCCAGGATCGGCGAACTTTCTCTAAACTATCCGTTAGAATAGCTTACCTTCGTTTTCAACGAGCTTAGCCGACCTCAAAGACGATCCGGGTCCGCTGGAACGGGTTCCGGTATTACACGTGCAATATTCCCGCGTGCCCGAAAATCGGTCTTACGTGTCAAACGAGCCGACGACTGGTTTGCCTTGTCTTTAACGAGCACTGCCCTCTCCGTGCTCGATGTAACGAGTCTACCGTTCGCTGTTTGCACTCCATTCCGAGAGTTCAAGGCTGTTTGCCTTGTGGTACTGACACGTTCAAGGTTGATCTACTCGAGTACCCATTCGTTTCTCCGAGGATCCCTTTTTTAGGGAGGATTAACGAGGTTATTGTTTGGTCTCTGTCTGGGCCATCGTATTCTCATTATTTGGGTGCACTGTCTCTGGTGGTGTTTATTTATAGAGCAAGATATTGGAAGCGTAGAAGGTTTATTTGTTTTAGTGGTAGGTTTATTGAGTCTGGAGATGAACGATCACGTTGAATCGTGTTACAGTCTGTGTTAATTTGAAGGTATTACTTTTGACGTTGTATGTATATCGAATTTTATCAGAGTTTAGTTTTGATAAGAATAGTCTTGACTCCTTCCAATTTTGTTCTAATTTAGAATTTGAATTTTAAAATTCTACTCTTTTATTTGATTGAAGTTAAAGATACGCTAACATTGTCGTAATTATATTTTCATTTACTGTATTAATTATATTTTTGATTAAATTAATTATTTCTTTACATTTTATAAAAAGAAATCATCTTATACTACATTCTCCTTATCTAAAGCTTTTATTTTGAACGTTCCATTTTTGGATTTTACTTAACCACTTCGGTACGGCGCGCATCGGCCACGAAATTGTGCCCACAGCCGGCACTCACCATTCGCATGCTACTTCGTGCATCGACAGTGAATCCGTTTTGCTCTTTTACAGATCTTTGACGAGAAAAGCTTATTTATGTGTATTTCTGGACGTAAACACTGCAATTGTAGAGATAAGGCAAAAGTTCTTGGCAGTCGACTATAGTCGACTATAGTCGATGCTCGGCCGTGTGCGTTCATATCACGGCCGTCGACTATAGTCGACACTCGGCTGTGCGTGTTCATCTGTGGCCGTCGACTATAGTCGACGCTCGTACCGAAGTGGTTAAGGTTGCAAATTCGTAATTATCGTCTCAACCAACGTTTAATTTCCTTTTAATTTACGATATTTATTTAGAACGTTTTATTCTGAAATTTTATTAAAGGAATCAGGTAGAAATTATCTGGCATTCAATTCTCTATTAACATGAAATTATCATACAAAATTGTAGATCATAGTTTTCGGAGACTGCAATCGATGGATTTGTAATGGATTGATTAATTAATACAAACGCGCATCGGTGCCCAAATCTGGTTCTACGGTAAAGCAAGTATCGAAATAACGTGTAGCTGGCATTATTCAAAATCCGGTTGACAACGACCTCCGCAATATCGGCGAGGTACGGTTACGAGCTACTCATTAGGATTATTTATTATAAACGGATAATGGAAAGCTTCCGTGTAAATTAATAAAATAAAGCACGGGTCAGTAGATACACGATCAAATTTCAATGAGTCGCAGCTTGTATTAAGCAACACCGTTGTCAAATGCGTACGTGACCATGACGATATCGATGGATACTGAAAACGATCTAGGATGATTACGATGACATGGCATACTCGATTGCATTTCCATCCGATATTTATTTCAGGCTGACATAATCATGGCACAGGCTTGATTTCTCGTTAATCTTACAAAACAAACGGTTTAAAATAAGGCTCAATTACAGAAACAACGTGCCTTGATCTTTTTAAATAGCTGTATATATTCTAAATTAATAAACCAATCGATGTCCATAAAATTTCCAATATCTTTCTTTCCAATTATGAATTATTGATTCTTATGCGAAATAAAAATTTTCTGTATATATCTCAAGAAGCAGGAGTTGTTCGAGAATTCTTTTCATTTACAATTTTGCTGGGTAACGTAATTGATACTTTTCTGCGGTTCTGGTTGAAGTTACAAAATTCGAGACAGATTAATCACGTTATAGAATATGATAAATAAGTATTTCGTATCATCAATTGTCTTTTGGAATAGTTATAATGATTTATTATTGCCTGAACTCCTCCAGACTATGGTTCTAGGAAAGTGATTCGAACTTTCTGGATTGTTTATTGTACAAAATCCAGCCAGCGCGCGTATTTCGACCGACTGTATATACACACAGAAAACAGCGCGTTCTGGCGTTGAAGATGAGAAAAGGCCGCATAAACATAGGAAGTAGAAAAGGGTAGCGGCTGTTAAGCGGAATAGAATCGGGACCCGGTGATAATGGAAGCCGGCAATCTAGGGAAATGTACGGGTGAAATATCGTCGTTCTCGTGAAGCGTGCAGCACGACAACGACGACGACGTTGGAAAGGAGGAATAACAAATTTCCGTGGCGCTACGGCCGCGGTAAATATTTTCACAGGCAATTTGCATGACGCGAAATCAGACGTTCCTTCGAGCGTCGGCCACAAATTTCGCGCGTGACTTGAGCTTCACCGGTGAACGGTTCCGCCATTACCTGCCACCAAGGAAAACGGGGTGGTTCCATTTCACGGTGATCCTATTTTCACGACATACGTGTCCTTGGCTTTCGATGCTTATCGTTCATCGACTGGCGTAACCGCTCGAACGCTGTATTCGTGACTTTTGACAAATTCCACGCATCTGAACCATTGCAACATCATAACAAAAAATCGCACGGTAATATATCTCGATCTGTTTTTAAGTTGGAGAACTCTACTTTTCTGATTCGTAACTCACATTATTCCAAAATGTTTTCGTACAGCATAATAACTGGATAACCAAGGATCACGTTTCTTCTCGAAAATTGAACAAATTGAACGTAGCTGGGAAGTCCGAAAAAATTTGTTCTTGGACGACTCGATTACGGATTTGAAGGGTGAAGATTCCCCTTTGCAACGGCGTCTCACAATTTGACGTGCAATTTTTTGTAGCCGTTTTATGGAACGAGAATGAAGGGCATGTCGATCGTGTAAAGCCCTTGCACCGTGTACCTTATGTTGTTGTAAGGTTGGCAGTAAACGTGTCATTCGTAGCACGATAAAGTGGCTAAAAAAATCGTATGTTAAGTTTTAGGGAGTCGTTTTTAAAGAGGAAGCTTGAATCTTTAAATCCATGGTAAAGTCAGTGTCGAGAAAAATTTTGCAAATTTCCTAGAAACGTTTAAAGAATATTTGTCATACGACCTAGAATTTTTTCTTATTCTGAATCATTTTTTTTTAATTCTTTAACTTTTATCCGTGTGCGAACTACTTTCCGTAAACCCCGAATTGTTCGTGTGTCCCGAACATTGTGCTGGAGGTACCTATTAAAAGATCCAGGCACCTTCGGCTTCCGGTCTCATCTTCAGAACAAAACAAGAGAACGCAGCGTGCGTCGGAAGGTCGTAAAAGATGAAGTGGAACGGAGCTCCTTTGTCTCGCGGTGTGGCACAAGGATAATGATAAGAATAAAAGCGACCGCGAAGCAAAGATAGCTCGGAGATGGAGATAGTCGGCGAAAAAAAAACAGACGATGGAATCGTTTTAAAAGCTCACGAACGATCCACGCCGCGGAGAGAAGCAAGCCGTGCACTCTTGACCCGAGTAGCGTCGTTTATATTCGAGTTTGCATAAAATATCGCAGAAGAACCGGTCGGTCGTAATTCTGGCGCAGTCTTGCGAAAAATAAACGCGCATTGATCCACAGACCACGGACGGATATTGTCCACGACAATCAACCGAACCGATCCTGCGTATAATTATCTTGGATCGCTAAAAATTCCCGCTCCCGATCGAGCCGTGGTATTCTGGACTATTTGCGGCCCCTACTCCCATTAATATTCGCGATTCTTTAATAGGGAATTGCATTCCCAATTCTGGAAACTTTTCAGAAATTAAGAAATTTTATACACCGGATAACACGTGATGGAGATTTTGATGCAACTGCAATTTTAAATCTGGTGGCTGTCTCATAAAACAGCCAAGAAAATTGTGCACAAAGAGAAAACTTGAATATATTCTGTATAATTACTTCCATGAAATGAGGACACGAAAAGTCTCAAATAATAATGTATACGAGGCATCTTTATTAATCGAGTGTTGAAGTCACGGTGGTGTAAGCTACATTTTCGAAAATCTCGACTCTTGCTTTGAAATGTAATGGGAAAATATTAGAGAAACAAGCAGAAGGAATGACAAGTTGGACGCGAGTCAACCCTGAATTATTTTAACAATACCACTCCCAGTTTCTCTAACTATTCTAACACGTCCAATCGTAGAAGTCTTGAGAAATAGTTCGCAAGAAGATGGAACGCCGTGACGAGTGTCTCTCCCAGGAAGTGTCTAATAAAACGAGAGAAATGTTGACGATACATACGAACGTACCAAATCTTGAAGAATAATACATAAGGGAACGAGACTCTTGAGGAATAATGCATACAGAAACGAAAAATCTTGGAGAATTTTTCCCTGGGAAGATATGTAAGGACTATCCATTATACATGAAATTATACGTAAAAATGTTATGGTACACGTAATGTTGGTTTACTACAGAACGAACTTCTAGTCACCGAAAATTGTCTCGATCTGCAGTTTCTTTTGCATATTTTCGGATAGTTTATTTCTGTATATTTTCTGAGCCGATGTAGCTCACTGCTTCGTCGATAATATCTTCCGTTAATTTTTTTACAGTTCCGATAGTTTTGAAATATGTTCTCGTGGAACTATTTCTATGTAATTTAGCTTAAATAACAGCTGGAAGTGTCTACTTGAAGACAGAGTAAATTAGATTAAATATAAATCGCATAAATACTTTAGAAAATTAGGAAACCTGAAACATTGACAAAAACAAAAAGATCAGTGAAAATTCCGCAAACCCATTGGGAAATTCATACGGATTTTATGATATATTTATGCGGCGCTATGTATATACAATATGGCTTAAATGAAAGCTAAAAATGTCTGCTCTAAAATGGTATAGATTAGGCTGAAATTATATAATCAGTACGTTCGCGTTGACGAACTTATTACACAACCTAATACAATACACGAGTTAACAAAAATTGTTCAAATTGTTAACTTAATTTTTTCAAGATCAATGTCAAGCCGAATTTTCAAGTTCGTCGAGTCGACGTTCACCGTAACGAAGACGTGGAGTTGCTCTAGGTTCTAGTGTTCCGTCGCTCCGTACATCGCGGAATCCGTTGCTTTAGAACATAAAGCGCGCGAGTTTCTTCGGTTGATAAAAGCTGAATGATAATTACGAGATCGCGAAGTCAATTGAGCGTGAAAATTCATTTCTCGCGACGACGACAGGGGAACGTTCGAACGAGGGCGGGGAAGCCCATTAAGAATATTCTACGCGGGGAATACGAAAGCGCGACGGTACATAATCCTGACGGAAGTATCACGCGAGACTCGGCGTTCCGTCGGCGTGACAAATTTCCAAGTGTCACGGTGTTTCATTAATTCCCAGACACACTGTCACCGCAGAGCCGGGAAGTTCATTTTCCGCAGCTCCGTGTCTACGACATTGCCGTTGCTGCATCGCCCGCGTGGTTCCCGACAATTTGCAAACAATTACTTTCGCGCTCAGTCTAATCGAACGTAAATGTCATTTGTCTTGAACAAACGGCCGTGGAAACTTCGCCAGGCGATGAACGAGTACAAGTTACTCGGTAAACAAACCGGATCCACGTTAAATTCCGTGCAAAATAGAACCGCGACTTATGAGTACATACACTCGGCTATACTCTCCATAAGTTGCAATAAATATAGATCACGTAGAATTTTCGTTCTTTGTTTAACGATTTAGCTATTACTTCAGGTGTTACCAATCTATATTTATCAGAAATGCATCAAAAAATGCATTTAATAAATATTAATTAATAAACATTGCAAATTATACATAAAAGCAATAAATAATAAATTAGTGAGAAAATAGTAGGAGCTCTTGTAGCCAGTATTAAGACCTTATTTATGAGACACTCGACTACTGGGTTGTCTCATGAGATACCCGGGTATTATTACTCTATCCGAATACATGTGTATAGGTACTAGCGCTACTAAAAAGCGTTGCTTCGTTAGCGGTTCGCAACGAAAATTTCACAATTCATTTGCTGGAAAGTCATTTCCTTCGTAATCGATTCATCGCTTTCGAGAATAATGTGAGTAATGAAATTTCGCAAAAATTCAAATTAAATTGGAAGTTTAAAGGGGAACATTTTGTGGATACCGTTGTCCGTCCCGCTATATTGACAAATGGCCTAAGTTCAAAATTATAAGAAATGAGTTAATTGTAAATTATAGTTACACTATTTGTACTAGTATAATATAGTATATGTATAATAGTTACACTATCATACTATTTAATACTTCAATTTCAATTCGATTAAATGTATTACTTTAAGTATATGAAATTTTAAGATAAAGCGTGAAATAACGTTATCATAATTACTATTCTTTCAGTCTAATTCCTTACTATACATCTACAATCAATTTTTCATTTCTTTTTGAATTTTTGCTTAAATGTCATTTGCTCAACGCCACTCTGTTGGTGGCGTTGAGCCATACGACTCTTCTGTTTTAATGTTCCATTCCTTTTCCTTAATCGAAGAACATTCATCAGCGCATACAATTTGAATGTCTTAAAAAATAATGCTGAACAGAAATTTTATTAAAACGTTGTATACTACGTTCAGAAAAATTGAGATCAACTGCCTATCAGGTCAAAATAGCAAAAGTTAGTTCGGCTGTTAGATTGAATTCTTATTGTACAATAAATCGGCTTGTCGCGACCCGACGCGACAAAGAGCCGACGATTGACATAGCAAAAGAATTCAAACTCCATTTGAACTTAAACACGGCGACATGGGAACAGACCACGAGAAAGGACCGCGTCGAACAAAATAGAACCAGTGCCGGCGGTTGTTCGGGCGATTGATGTAACATGGAATTGCAGCATCCGGGAGCGTTAAAGAACGTCAGTCCATCCTCCTGGCAACGATCTCGTCGCGTCGTCGGATCGACAGGGAGGAGCAATTTCGGCGCGATAAATAAATCTCACGGCCGGCAGCGCCGACGGAAGGAGAGGAGAGCCGACTACAATTTCGTTGCTAGAGGAATCCCAACGCAACGGCGCGCAGCGTGTGCACCGTAACGAAGATTGATTCCGGAGATGCGATGCCTCGAGACTTTGATGAATCGGCAGTCGTTCATCCGTTGAATGTTCCATTTAAGTTTCCCGCTCATTGCGCCCGTTCGTGGCCCATCCTCGCCGAGGTAAAGACGCCGTACACCATGGCGGTCGGTGGATCATAGAGGAAAGCTCTAGCCGCGTGCTGAATGTCTGTTATTAGGATGATTGATCGAGCGGACGGGACATGCGGTTGTCGATCCTCTTTTTCTGCAAGATCGCGTTGCCTTCGATAGGTTCGTCGATGCAGTTTGTCACTATCTAGGAAAAAGTTATTGAAATGTTTGCAACCAGCAGTTGATATAAGATGCCCGTTGATTCAGAAAATTATTATCCTTGAGGAAATTTCTTGAAATATATGCTACAGAAATAGTTGCTTCGAGGAGGTTCATTTTGCGTTTGATTTTGAGCAAGCATGTGTTTTATGCGGATTTTTTGCATTTCTAGCAAGCATGAGTAGATCTAACGTAAACCATTAACACTAAGCCTAACGCCACCGGTCGAATAAAGTCGTGAAACTGCATTCGTTAAAAATTATTCAACATGTATCTTTGCTCAGGCAAACGCTGTTACAAAAATTGTAAAAAATTTGAATAAATTCTATCTTGTAGTTCTTACGACGCAATTTCTGTTAGCCGTTTTGAAATCTCTGTAGCTTTAGTGTTAAAAATATTTAAAGAATTAGACAATATTATTGCATTATTTCTGACTTGATAAAACGGTTAAAGAAAGAAATATGTCCGGTATTTCCTATACCTTCTAATCAATGCAAATAATTTTTATTTCGCACACAAATCTACAGTCTCATGATTAGTACACTTTGAACGGTTTGATTAAAGTTTAACAGAATCAATGGCGGTAGAAAGATCTATTTAAAGTATTCAATAAAATAAGGCAGTTTAAAATACTGTTAGAAATGAGCTTCTACAATTAGCTGATATTCACAATGATTCGTACTTAAAGAAAAACTGACAAAACGGTCATTAGAACTAATCTCGTAAAAACGTTCAGTACGTCTTTAGATGCTTGTTATATTACAAAGATGTATCATGTTTCTACCATATGCCGCAACAATTATTAACAATAACCATGCTAAAACGATTTGGCCAGCTTTTGATCCGACAGATTTCCGCGTTTCTTGCTTGCAAACTGAAACGCGGAGAACCTTTCAGAACAGTTTCGCTATTCTGGACATCCGAGGGGCTTGCTTCCGAAGGAGTACGTCGAATCACAATGTGCTCTATCAAGAACGCTATTAAAATGATTGATGGAGCGGACGCAGTGTCACGCACTTTCGTCTCGGGACAAGCAAATTTGCAAAGTGATTCTCATTTACCCGCGCCTTCGCTTTGAACGCGTTCACGGAAGCAGGGCGACGCGACACAACGCGACGCGACACGCGATTAAATTTGAAAGGTTGCCTCTATCCACGAGCCACGCGCCTGCACGCAATTAAAAGTATTGATTTAGTGATTAGCAGGTTGAATTGACGCGACGGAACACTTCCATCCCCCTCTGTCTTCGCCGAACGTGCAGCCGCGATTTCCTCCGCGCGAAATGGAGCGTTTCGCGACGCGCTGGGGCCACCGGCTTTTTAATCCCCGGAATGCGGCGAGGCTCTTGTTCCGAGCTATTTGCGGAACAAAGGGACAAACTCCCTTCGTCCGCGGTGCGGTCCCTTTTTCGACCAGGCTCTGATTAAAGTTGGACCGAAACTGGCGAAGGGTTCACAGTTCGTGTTCGGACCGCCTCGGATGTTTGCGGACCGTGCTTCCTCAAGGGACGATGCTTTACAGTGCATTTTGGGGTAGCGTGGGAATTCCGCTTGTTTATCGTCGTTCCGCAGTAAATGTTCAATGAGAATGTTTCTTTTCTTTTATTATTTATTTACTGACACATCTGCCCTCGAACGACGGATCATTTTCGTGTCCGTACTTTTCGACAATTAAGCCATTCAGCTAGTTTTCAAAAATTAAGTTATTACGTGAACGATTTAATTACTCTGGGTCAAAATTAATCTCGTCAACGACTCGCAAGGATTAATAGTAATTAGCGGCCACTTGTGGGATTACAATTCCTAGGATTGTGTGTGAATATAATACAACAATTATTTAATGTAGGAGTTAGAAGAAACTGTCTTTTCTCTTAATAATAGAATTAAGTTGAAAATAATATAACATTAAAACTCAGATACTTCTAATGTCTTCACAATTTTCCCATTCGTGCATTCATAATTGTTATAAATGGATAAAATCACCAGTCTACTTGTTTGCTCGATCTATCGGCTTCAAAATCATTTTTCTGTAATACTTTATACCAATTGTACTAACTTAGAATTCGGACACACGTCGAACATTTTAGAAAAATATTCACGAAATGGAGAGTGGTGTTTTGTCTCTTTCACAAGATACTATTCATCATTGTGTCAAAGCTATGGAATTTATTGACAAAGAAATTGATTTAGTGTGCCTTAAGCTTCAAGATTAATATAAAATGCTTAAAGTATTGACATAGTATATCCATACATCTGGAAACGTTATTTCGACAATCGCGAATATCGTTCAAAGAGGAATTTTTGCAGCCAGTATTTTCTCACAGGATTGAAGAATCGCTAATTATTCATATTCACAGATTTATAGCGAATCTTTAACAAAAATTCACATCGACATTGCGAAATTTTTATTCGTAAGAAATGAAACTACGTACTCAATAGCTTGAAACGTTTCATTAAGACAATGTCATTTGACATAACACAAATATCACCATCATCTAAGTGAAAATTCTCCATTCCCCCATAATTTTCCGAGGAACAAGCATTTCGAGTTCCAGTGGCGAACATCTTAGACCATCTTCGTTCACCCTCAACGTTTTTGATCATCGCAGCGATGGTCTTTCGAACTGAATGGCCATTTCGACGCAGTAATTGATTCCTTCCTGATTCGCTCCCCTCATCTTCTTAAGCTATTTTAGATAATGCTCGATCACTATTCATCGCTTTAACAAATACGCTCTACGAAAGCAATTTTCATCGCGTTCCAACACGATCTCCGAAAATGATAATCTTCTTTCACTCCATCTCCTGACGGCACGCGAACTAGACCTCGTCGCTTCTTAAAGGATCGTCTAAAAGGTTCAGACAGACCTCGAACGGTAAGATTGACGACCTCAGAGATACTTCGTGTCTCCCCGGGGACCATCCTGCTCCTTGGACCTTACTGAAAGGATGGCAGAGGTACTAAACTTCTCTTTAACTCCGGGTTTTTTTTAAAGTTCCCCTACAAAACTCGACATTTGCATAAACTTCCCCGGTAAGTAGCCTGCAGATTTTATCCTTTTACTATGAAAGATGTATCAAGGAGAAATCCAGGTGGATCATGCTGTTTTCAGTGTACCGCAGAAACTCGACGTTGGTCTCTGTCTGATAGGAATATCATCGAATCGCAAAGCTTCAAATGTAATTTTCTTTTCCTTGAATTATTCCTTCGAAATTCAACACTGTTACATCATTTTTGCCGGTTTCTACGTATTAATACGTGTCTTTATTTTCTTCGCAATTTTATTTGAAACCTGTACCAGTACTTTTAAAAACGCTACCTTGTTTATCATTTCACACGAGTAGAACAGTTGAAATCGTGTCAATCAGAAAACCATCTTATTAAAACAGATTTCATTTAAGAAAAAATATAACTCGTATATTAGAACTTCCAATATTTCCGATCACTAATAATATATCTATAATATACTAATAATATATATGATTATCTGTTTCCTTACAAGAAAAGCCGAGAGAAGATTTAATCGCTAAGCCTCCATTGATCAAGCCCCCGGTCGGTAAAAACGCGTTAAACTATTCCTGATTTTGTCTAATAAATAATTTAGTCGCGGTGCAACGGAGTCGTCTATAACTCGTGCAAATTGCCCTTAGATTCATCGATCGCGAGACCGCGGAATAAACATTTCGAGTGTGTATCGCGAATCGAGGGCGGCGTCCTCAAAGAGCGTGGGCGGAGGCGCCTCAGAATCGCCGAGACTAATGAAAGAAACGTTTTTCCCCGGCCAGCTATTTCCTTCTCGGGCGAATCGTACGCTTCGGAGAAGCGATCAAGGCACGTTTCGGCCGACTCGTGCAGGCCAATATAAACCGTGCCGGCCAAGTAATATCGGACGGGAAAAAGCTTTCTTCGAGTGGAACAGAAACGACGACGTGGAAGAGGCCACGACGAGAGTCTGTCGACCAGCCTTGACCCTCTAGATACCTCGGTCTCTCTACTCGACCGCGTTTCCCGCTGAAATCGTCACGATTTTAGAGCGACCTGCGACTTATTGCGAACTGTTTCGTCGTTACCGAGTACATTTCAACCGACTGATCGGCGTTTATCGCACTATGTCCTACCGCTGACATCTTCTATATCAATGATTTTTCGTAATAAGTGCCCCAGTGTTTTTATCAAGAGCACGCTGAACTGTATCGACTAGTATAATAAAAAATATATATAATAAAAATAAATTTATAAATAAAAATATATACCATTTTAAAAAATTAAGTTGTATATCGTCGACATACAGTGGGTCAAAAAAGTATTGGCACAACCAGTTTTCTTTGAATATCTTTAAACTATAAAGTAATCTATTAACATTAACTATGGTTATCAGTGTCTTTTGACGCACATAAATAGTATGTTTAGTGAGATGTCTCAGTTATTTGTTATAAGGAAATAAAGTCGAGAAAACGAAAAATCCAGAGTCAAAAAAGTATTGGCGGCACACATACGATTTTGCTAGAAGAGTAAGTGTTACTCGCTTTCATACACGACAATTTCGGATTCAGGAACGTAAGCATAAACAGAATTTGCTGTTACGAATCTCTTACCTCATTTAACACAATCAGCACGTGTTTGCACTTCGAACAAGAATCATGTCTAGGAAGAAGAGCGAGTTATCAATGAGCGTGCGAAATGAAATTATTTCATTACACAAAAGTGGTAAAAGTTACCGAAAAATCGGCAATTCATTAAATTTAAGTTTCTCGACAGTGAGAAATGTAGTAAAAGAATTTAAGGAAACTGATAGCGTCGAGGACAAATCGCGATTAGGTCATCCGAAAATACTTACCACTAGAGAACGAAGAGCTATCACCGAAGAACCAATAAAAATCCTTTTATAAGTGCCAAAAGTTTAGCTGTTGACATCGCAACATATTCGGGAAAAGAAGTGAATGCCCAAATAGTTCGAAATGTTTTACATTCTGCGGAAATTTATGGTAGAGCAGCGAGAAAGAAACCGTTCATTAATGAGAAGAATAGGGAGAAACGGTTCGGGTTTGCAAAAATATATCCAAGTAAGACAATGGAATTTTGGAAGACGGCTATTTTTTCAGATGAGAGCAAGTTCAATCTTTTCAGCTGCGATGGAAAAAGATTTGTATGGAGGAAATCGAACACCGAATTAAATCAAAAGAATATTATTCCTAGAGTAAAATACAGCGGTAGTCATGTCATGGTATGGGGCTGTATGTCATATCATTGGAGTAGGAAATTTGGCTTTTATTGACGATACAACGAATGCAAGCGTCTATATCGACATGTTGCGAAATAATTTGTTAACGAGTGCAACAAAAATGGGCATAAACGAATCGCTTCGATTCCAACAAGACAACGACCCGAAGCACACGGCAAGGAAAACAAGGGAATGGTTATTGTACAATGTACCAAAACAACTCCCTACACCGCCTCAATCGCCGGATATTAACCCCATAGAACATTTTTGGCATATTTTAGATTTAAAAATACGAAAAAGGGAAATTAAAAATAAAAATGATCTCAAAGCGACGCTTTTAGTAGAGTGGTCTAACATTTCATCGAAAATTCTGCAAAAACTTATCGAATCGATACCTAATCGATTACAGGCCGTAATTAAGGCTAAAGATATGCACAGGAAATATTAAGTAAGTTTAATTGTACGCTCCAACAGTTGAGTAACACTTACATCCTTATAACAAATAACTGAGACTTCTCAGTAAACGTACTATTTATGTGCGTCAAAAGACACTAATAAACATAGTTAATGTTAATAGACAACTGTATAGTTTAAAGATATTCAAAGAAAACTGGTTGTGCCAGTACTTTTTTGACCCACTGTATTCACCTCAAACAATTTTATTAGCATCAGATTACACGGCCCCTAAAAATATTCAAACGTCGTTCGGAACATTTTTCAATATCACCGACAGTTTCGGAAATATTTGAATAGATCGATTTAAATGTGTCGCCCTGTACAAACACTTTGGAGAATCGCTCATTCTTTAAAATTCGTTTGTAAACCGTATCAACGAAACATGATGCGGTTTACACATGTGTCATCGAGTTTGGAGTCATTGCAAGCGCTTCTATTTTCTCTTCTTTGTCCTCTCTCACTTCTACGCACGGACGCGCGCGTGTACGTACATTCAAGTGTGCGTATGTGTGTGTGTGTGTGTGTTTCACCCTGTGTTCTGTTTTCATTGTTGCGCGCGACGCGCGTTCGAATCGCGTGCGACAGATATGTACCTGTTATCGAGCCCCCCTTTTTCCGTATTTTCACGGGACAGTGCCCCGTGTGCCGTGTAAAAACAACTTCCACCTAACCCCGCGGGTTTTGTAAAGGGGCCGGCCACCCACGACAGTGCGTCCCAAATTCAATAAATAACTCTCGACCGTCAGCGAATGGTTTGCTATCCAGGCTTTCTCACGTTTCCACGGCGAGCGCGAAAGTCGATCGCTGATACGTCGGATTGTACACAAATCGAATCAATTACTGGTACATCGCGTGTCCATCCCCTTCCGTTTCGCGGCGCATTATTTTTTTACAGACGGTCACGAGACTCCATCGTTTCTGCTATTATTCCCGTGGATACTCTTCCAGTAAGTCGATACAGTAATTTGGAGATGATGTTTGCATACACACGCTTTTGTTCATAAATCGCTGCGTGATGACTAGACTGTCGATATTTATAACAAAATAAAAAGATTTCTGAATTATGACAAGAATTGCAACAAGAAGAAAAATTCGTGAAGTAATTAAACATCAAAGCAATGTCTCAGAACAATGTTTTAGTGTGTCCTAATGCAATAGCTGCAGTTCTCGAATGCTGCTGTACAATTTGATCAAAATTGGACACTCGGTAACAAAAATAAATCACACTGTCGCGCACGAAGCTACGAGTAAACGAAGAATTATTGCGGCCAATATATTAACAAATCTAGCATTAAATTGGATTTCGCCCGCAAATATTGGTGGAACACTCGACTCTAATTCGGTCTGCATAGATCGCGTTCTCTAGGCCGCGAAACGAGACGATGTTTTCCCCTCTTTTCGAGAAGCGTTTAATCCGATTCCAAGCAGGTCGCGAATTTTTCGTTGGCAAGCAGTTAATAGGATCTGTCCCGGTCTCTATGTATAATATGCAGATTCGTTTCCACCCATTTTCCCTGAGAGATGTTCCGATGTTTTCCTTTTTTTTTTTTTAATGAGTTTTTAACGACGCTCGTCAGTTTATAATTCCTCCGTGTATTTTCCATCCGTCGTCGCTGGACGGTTCGTCGCGAGACGTTTTAATCGTTGCAGAGTAAAATATGCGATGCGAAAGCGTGGAGAAGATCATACGATTCTTCGTAATCGCGTGTACACTTTAATCTGTTTCGTCGTCTCGACGAATCGCGCGGAGAACGCTCGTCGCAATTTCTACTCCACAAACTTCGCTCGTTCGAGTGATTAAAATTGTTCTTGCAAAAGTGTTTTCAATTTGTGCGAAATGGGTTGGTCTCTGCTGTTTCAAGGACAATTTCGAATCGCTTAAACGCAATCGTACAAACTGTCCAGAGACCCAGTGGTGTGCATAATTATAGACTCACAATACCTTTAACATTCTTACACGTTCGCATTTGGTTTTCGTTCAACTAACAGTAAAAATGTACAAATTTTCTGCATTAGAAATACGGAAATATGATTTCTGTTTGGTTTTTGTTGAAGTGTTGGTAAAAATATAACAGTTACTTAGGGTTTATAATTACTCGCGGTGCTGCATTTAACATTACGAAGCAGAGAATGAATGACACGAACGAGGCTTACTAAAATGTTCTTGATCTGAGTTGGCCAGATCTTCTCCAATCTGAACGGTTTCTTTCGAAAAAGGGGGACAAATCACAATCCAATACATTTTGTCCGACGGTCGAAGATTAATAATAAGAAGTAAGATTCTATTTGAACGTGAAAGAACTATATCTGGCCACGAGAATGAGATCTCGAGCTCCGAGAGATCGCGAGTTCCTCAGATTTTCAAGGATCAATTTCTCCTCCCTCGGAAAGCTTTCGCAGACCGTAGAACGGCGAGCGATAAATTTCGCAATAAAACGCGTCGGGTGAGTGAAGAGTGCTTTACAATTCCTCGCGTCTCTGTAGCAGGACATGCACAGAGAGCATTCCGAATACCGAATTTCCGACCGCGTAACTTCCTCGGCTACACGATTATTCAATTTCACCGTGTTCCAGCATCCAATTTTATCGCAGCCAACCGCCGCGCGGCCCCCTTGAATTATGAATCGTCGCGATGAATTTAGAGCGAGAAACGCCGGCGAAGTGCGCACGCGATACAAACGCCGGGTCTAAAGTTAACCGATCGCGGGGAAACACTTGTATCATTCACAGAGTCCGTTGCTCGGCGGAATTGTTTATTTAGCGAACCCGGGACAGTTCTGAGCCGGGCAGCATACAGAGCAGCGTTAGCGCCGCGGGCGAACTACGCGAGAACAGAGGAAAAAGTACACTTTGTATCGCCATTAGGTACGAATCAGGCATTATGCATTCCGTTTAATGGATTAATGGACGCGTAATTGGAAACACTAATCCTGAGTAAAAGGTACATTAATCCATGGGGAAACGGGACGCGCATTTTAGACCGGTGTTGCTGGGAATTCGTAGTCGAATTCGACGTAGTTTCACCGGTTAGTATGCAATTTCCTGGTTTTAACGTTGTTACTACGGTGGAACGATGCGTTTGATACCTTTTCGGGTAATTTCAATCACGGGGAAACTGTAAGAAGGTGGCCTAACTGGTGTAATATGGAAACGCGAGATGGAGAACGATAGTTTTAATGAATTTACACTTCGACGTCGAAAGTGGCATAGAAATGAACCAACAAACGCAACTACGCCGTGCAATATTTAAAAAGTGGTGATGTTACTGCTGTATTTAGGTCAAATGATTAATTGTGTGATTAATGGAACGAGGATTTCACAGGTTTACTATGAAAGTATATAAAATATGAAAATATCTGCGCACTACTTGCAGCTTAGTAAAACTGAGCTCGCCGTTACGTGCCCAGAATCTTTAACACGATTTTGCATTTTGGGTAGAGGGCATTAAATTCATTTCATGAATGTTACTGTTTCAAACTGTAACTCATGACATGATACACAGATTTTACGTGTTTATGATAAAAAGTGAGTAGTTGCAAATTATGATAGGAGATTTCGAAAATTTAGAAATACCAGTGGATTCCTTTTTAATTTATTGAGAAAGAACTTGCTGATCGGTTTCTATTTCTCGCAAATTGATGCTAGAAATCTTTATTTTCCATCAAAATCCGCAGTCTAGTTACAATGGGCCGCATTAATATTCGGACACCATCGAATTTAAGAAATTTTTACTCCGTATCTTTACTGTTTGTTGAGTTAATGAATTTATAGGTTTTTAATAAGTCAGAACACTTACTTTAAATTCTACAAACATAAGTTTTATTCACATAATTTGTATAGTTTTATTATTAATTGATATTAAATGAACTAGTGCTTAATTTTGACGTCGCAAAAATAATCGGACACTTTATAAATTATAATCTGTTCATTAAGAATACACATATACTTTAACAAAAAATATAATCGATGCTAATACTTTGTTGGATTACCATTTTGCCTAATTAATGATTTAATCGTTTAGGCATACTAGAAATAATTTTATTTAAATATTCTAATGGAATACGTGACCATTCTTCGGTTAATCGCAATTTCAATTCTTCTTCGGACTTTATTGGCGACAATCTGATTCGACGATCTAAGTAATCCCATTTTTCAATCGGATTTAGATCTGGTAATTGTGGAGGAGTTTTTAATTCTTTTGGACAATTATATGATAAATATTCTTGAACTATACGTGATTTATGTTTGGGGTCAATATTTTGGTAAAATTTAAAATTGTTACCAATGTTCATATTAATAGCACTTTTTAGTCAACTTTGTTTCAAAATATTTAAATATTTATTTTTGTCTAATATTCCATCAATAAAAACTAATTCACCCACTCTAGCAGCTGAGACACAATCCCAAACCATCACACTTCTTCCACCGTGTTTCAACATTGGTTTAAGATTCTTAGTAAGAAGTTCTTCATTAGCTTTACGCCATATAAGTTTGTGCCTATTAGAGCCGTAAATATTATATTTGCTTTCGTCTGCAAAAATTACATCTTTCCACCATGTTTCTTCTTTAGAAGTGTATTCTTTAGCGAAGAGTAGTCGCTTCTTTCGATTAATAGCGTTAATATATGGCTTTTTTCGGGCAACTCTGCCATGATATCCATTTTTATGAAACATCCGACGAACTGTTTCGGGATGAATCTTTTTACCAATCTCCTCAAAAAACTCTGCTGTCAATTTTGTGGCACTTAAACTAGGGTCTACTTTTATTTTCCTAATAATATTACGTTTATCGCGATCGTTAAGTAACTTTGGGCGACCTGTTTGAGGGATAGATTCAATTCTATCCTCACGATTACGTCTTCGTACAATGTCCGCAACAATGCTCTTGCTCAAATTTAATAACATCCCGATTTCTCTATACGATTTTCTATTTTCGTGAAGATAAATAACAAGTTGGCGTACATTAACCGACGTACATTGACGTACATATTACTCCCTTTACGTGGCATATTCACAACTAATATGTCCAACACGAACAAAATTTGAATTATGCAAAATTTGCATAATTCTATGAGATAGTGCTTACATCATATGTTTACAAACTTTGTTAACTTTGCCATCAAGTAAAGTATTCACCCTAACAGGGCACTTAAACTACAAAGCGTATGGAATGTCCAAATATTTTTACGACGTCGAAATTAAGCACTCGTTCATTTAATATCAATTAACAATAAAACTATACAAATTATGTAAATAAAATTGATGTTTGTAGAATCTAAAGTAAGTATTCTGGCTTATTAAAAACCTATAAATTCATTAACTCAACAAACAGTAAAGATACGGAGTAAAAATTTCTTAAATTCGATGGTGTCCGAATATTAATGCGGCCCACTATATTTACTCCTAGACAATTTTGAACGTCGCTGGATTGAAGAAGCTTGAAAGAATCCGCGATTGTTGTCTCATTGTTTCGCATCGTTCAAAAATCATCCGACTTTGTGATAAACAAGCCACACCGCCTAACTAACAAACCTTCAATTTTTCTGTGCAGAAACACGGGCCCCGGATGAAGTGCGCAGCCTGCCGTGTGGTAGCTCACGCACTCTGCGCGATGAACTTGAACTTCCCGTGCAAATCTAGCTTCCGAGACGTGGGTGTCCGGCAGTATCGAGAACAAACGAACACGCAGCACCATTGGGTCCACCGTCGGTCCCAGAAAGGCAAGTGCTCGAACTGCGGCAAGTCGTTCCAGTCGAAGCTGAGTTTCTCCTCGAAGGAGATCGTGGCGGTGAGCTGCAGCTGGTGCAAGATCGCGTACCACAACAAGGAGGCCTGCTTCAGCGTGCAGAAAGTTGGGGAGAATTGCGAGCTCGGTGGCCACGCGTCGATCATCGTGCCTCCGTCCTGGATCGTGAAACTGCCGAGGAAAGGCAGCTTCAAGAGCAGCTTGAGAAAATCACCGAGGAAGAAGAAGTCGGGTGAAAGTCGACGAAAGTCTAAGGAGAAAGACAAAGACAAAGAGCAGGACAAGGATAAGGACAAGGACCAGGGCAGGCTCTGGGTGGTCAAACCGATCCCGTCGCCTATTGTCAAGCCGGTGTTGGTCTTCATCAACCCGAAGTCCGGAGGCAATCAGGGTGCCAAGCTGCTGCAGAAGTTCCAGTGGCTTCTCAACCCCAGACAAGTCTTTGATCTGACGCAGGGAGGGCCCAGGATGGGGTGAGTTTGCGTCTGCGATAGGGATGCTGTATGCTAAGAGACAGAGAGAGAGGAACGAGGAATTTCGTTAAAAACCGCAGGGTGGTTGGACCGGTTACTATGTAGTGCTCAATTGCTATGCCTTTAGTTTGTTTTTGGGCGTCATTAACTATATATTTACCGTACAAAACATATTAAATTGTTTTATTAAGAAATGGACCACACGAAAGTATCAAAAAATTAAATATGCCCTATTCGATAGATATAAAAGTTAATTATGTTCGAAAAAAAACCAGAAGCGCGGAAATTAATCTCCCCATAATAAACGGCTTCACACCCTAATTAATTAACTGCTAGGCTGTGGATTCTTCTGCAAAAAAAAAAATTACTACATCTATTGCAAGAAATAGGTGCCAAATAAAAATCTCTGTCTTTAATAATGCTCAATATTTTCGTAACTAAAACAATTTCGTAACTAACAATAACGAGAATCGAACTTTTGAAGTATTCGCGTAAATGTCCATGAATAGACCGTGGATCTTCATGGAGAATGAAAAGAACATCTGCATCGAACGCAGTATTCTTTTTGTCTGACCTTTTAGCTACTTGATAATTCATCAATCTTCGTGGCAAATAAAGCTTAATCTGGTCTATTTCCTTGTGCAAAAATGGAACCGTAGTCTCAAGAAATCAGAATTACTCAATCGAGACAGTTCCACACGCGTCAAAGAGAGAAACGCGCCCTCTGCGGGAAAAGTTGATTATCTAAATGCTTGTTGAACAATCGTTCCCACGGAGTTAATAAAACAATGAATGATGTATCAAGGAATTTCGAGCGGCACTTTTAAATTTAGCGGTTCGAAGTTTCAGCGGAGAATTAGGTTAATTGAATGGAAATTGAGTTGAAAATGAATTGGCTGAATGGATTAGGTGAATGGTGGGGCCGGGATATTGGAAAATATGATAAATGAACAAGAGGTTTAATTAAAGTTCCACCGGAGGCTGGCTCGCAGCCAGGAAGTAGGTGAATAAAGGTGAACAGTTGTCGCTATGGGCATTATCGGAACTTTCTCGAGAAGTTCATTCGGAAGTTCGGCCGTTTCGGTCGGCTGCATTTATGGCCACGTAGACAAACGTTCGCGAATGTTTAAACGTCGATTAAACGTTCATTAATATCGTCATTTTCGAAATGAATCTCGTTTAACTTTTCATCGTGGAAGGAGGAGACAGCACTTTCGATTTTCTGTAGGCTTTGGTGCACCAATGAGAAATTTCGAACCCAAATATTGTGATAGCTATGCTATCGGTGCGTAGCTAGTAGCACTGGTTACGCTTCAATTACTATGCAAACATCAGCCTTTAATTATTTCAACTTGTTACACACTTTAAAACCAACTGAGAACTTCAAAATACAAATATTATAAGCATCAGGTTTCCGTAATTTCCACAATACGTTTAACATTATTTTCTCTAGAAAAACTTTATTTTCCCTAAGGACTCGGAAATACTTAGATAAAGGATTTTATGCATTCGGAAAGGATGATTTTATTAATTCGTTAGAATGATCAAGAAAAGATCTTTCTGCTGCTACATTACAACATAAAAATCGCATATTCTTAAATTCTGTTTAAATCGTTAAATAGCAATATAAAATTCACAGTAATAATCAATAAAGTCTCTAAAATACAGTTAATAATATCATCAAGTACTGTTCGTCCGGATACTTGTGGAAACAAATAGCATTTGTCTAAAATGGGTTCCAGGCTCGAACTATTCAAGAAAGTTCCTAATCTCCGAGTGCTGGCATGCGGGGGCGACGGTACCGTCGGCTGGGTGCTATCAGTTCTGGACCAAATCGGTTGTTCTCCACCGCCGGCGGTCGGCACTCTTCCGCTCGGTACCGGAAACGATCTGGCGAGAGCTCTCGGTTGGGGCGGCGGTTACACGGACGAACCGATCGGTAAAATCCTGATGAACATCGGCGAGAGCGAGGCGATACTGCTGGACAGATGGCAGCTGGTGGTCGAGCGGAACCAGGATGCCCAGGGCGACGACGACAACGGCAAGGGCAAAGAGAATCTGCCTCTGAACGTCGTCAATAATTACTTCTCCCTCGGCGTGGATGCTCACATCGCCCTCGAATTTCACGAGGCACGAGGTTGGTGTCGGTGTCTCGGCCACCACTACGCCGCAAACCCAGCATATCCTATTCCCTTGACAGTCGCCAATGTCTCACGGTCCCGCGAACTCCTTTAAATTAATCTGTAAATAATGCAAAGACAAGCCGTGACTGCGGTCGAAGGGAAACTCGGTTTTACTGCGATGAGGTCAAGCTCCGTAGAACTTTTCTGTCGAATTATTTATCACCGGGAAATTGTTTCCCCGGGACTTATCGCCGCGAAATTGATGCGTTCTCGTGCGATTTTGGTCGACTTATCTAGCTATTGTTGCCTCGAGGTTGCACTGTAACAGTTTCGTTTTAACTTGCAAGCAATGCGCTCACGATTGGGCAACAATTATTCGAACAACGGTTAAAAGATGAAGACTGGCGAATCGAGTTTGATTCGACGAATAAAGTTTGATTATCGAATAAAAGTTTTTCTAAATAAATCCATAGAAGATTTTGTAATCGTTAATACAAGTGTAAAGGAAGGCATCGCCGATTTAATAGTTCTAATAGTAGTTGGAGTTGAACTAATTCTGTATGAATTCGTATAAATGTATTTTTTATAAAATTACGTTTAAAAAAGGTCAACCATTTTCCGTATTATTATTTGATTAATTTTACAATCACTGATACGAATAACTTATTCGAATAAAGAATCATGCGACTAATTGTTTTCGGATCAGACAAATAAATGGATAGAACAATTTATGACGAAACGTGTCGGCATGAAAACAAATATGTACATTTCAATTTCAACAGAGAGATATGTGTAAAGGGTGAAGCGTTCTGAAGTTAGAAAGGGGAATTGGACTAATTACAGAGGCGCACCCGGAGAAGTTCAACTCGCGGATACGGAACAAGATGTATTACGGTCAAATGGGCGGCAAGGATCTCGTGTTACGGAAATGGAAGGACCTCTCGGAATACGTGACTCTAGACTGCGATGGCCAGGACCTGACACCGAAATTGAAGGAGCACCGTGTGCATGCCATTGTGTTCCTGAACATTGCCTCTTATGGCGGCGGGACGCATCCCTGGGGTGCTACCAGTGGAACTAAGGAGCCTTCTACCGAAGATGGCCTGATCGAGGTGGTCGGCTTGACGACTTATCAATTGCCGCTACTTCAGGCAGGAGGACACGGCACCTGCATAGCACAGTGCAGCCAGGCCAAGCTCGTCACTACCAAAACCATTCCAATGCAGGTCGGTACCTCCTCCTTTGGGATTCTTATTCTTCTTCGAGATGCCTATTATTCTTCGACGTTCCTACTTGTCTTCAGGATTCCTATTCTTCTTCGAGTTTTTTTATATTTTTCGAGATTCTTATTCTCCTTCAAGATCCCTATCCTTTTATGTTTC
Organism: Augochlora pura; assembly: GCF_028453695.1. Lineage (NCBI taxonomy): Eukaryota > Metazoa > Arthropoda > Insecta > Hymenoptera > Halictidae > Augochlora > Augochlora pura. The sequence goes on along the minus strand of NC_135773.1, from coordinate 12,939,261 downwards.
TTCTAAATTTGATATTCCGAATAAAAATTGTAACTTTCTAAACACAAATTTCAAATTCGTATACTTCGACGATAATGGTGATGCAGTTGTAATCTGCATAGAAGCATGCTGGGAACTCATCTAAGCAAAGTGGCATAGAATAATACTTGATTATTAATACTTTAGCGACCGGGAATTTGGACGTAATTTAGCTCAATGTTACTTCGTTTCTATTTTGGTTTTATTAATTTTATTAATCGCGAAAGATATTTGATATTTAAAAAATTATATAATAGTATCGAAGCTTACGGTAGTACAATCTAACACATTTACCTTAATAATAGATATTAAATTATAGGTTAACATGGCAACCGATTCACAGGTTATAATTCGGGGTAAAAAGCCGTTTTATAGACTACCGGTCGGTAAAGTGTTAATGTGGAAAGACGTGTAAATAACAAGCAAAATGATATAGATATCTAATGTTACAATTTTCGTTGTTAAAGGTATACATAACAGTAGTTCTTCTCAACTTTCTATTTTTCTTCATTCCTATTCTTGTAGACACTCCAAATTACAATACTATATTTGTTCACAGCGTTATAAATCTAGAAATATGCTTTTACAGAAGAACTTCGTCTATAAGCATCAATCAAGAGAACAACTATCGCTTGATAATAGACTAGTTACTTATGTCCAATACTAATTTTAATCCACATTGATTTTCACAGTAGAACCTCGATTATGGCGACTGGTTGGGAGAATATGAACATTCAGATGATAGAGAAACTGCTTAGTCACAGTAGTAAATTAAATTCTGATTAATTTTCATAACAAATGTTGTTGCTTGTGAATTGATCGTGGATAATCGAGGCTCTATTGAAACTTGTACTTAAAAATTAAGGAATTGATACTAAGACCAGATTTTTCCCTAATTATCGTCTACCTGTTATCGAAATGGGAAGAAGGTGAAATATATTAGGTAGTACCGTTTGTCGCGACGAATTCAGTAAAAATGAAAGACAACGGTCATCGTTGCAGGTCGACGGTGAAGCCTGCCGGCTGCTGCCATCCATCATCAGCATGAAACTGTTGAACAAAGCGACGATGTTGGCGAAACGGCGAAACACCGGCAGGCCGCAGCAGGACGCCCAGCTCGAAAGATTAAAGTTGCCGGTGATGAAGATCAAGATGTCGGACTACGAACGGTACCATCACGACAAGGACATGCTAAAAAAGTCTGCGGCGACGTGGATCGTGGATCCGCTGGATCTAGACGCCACCACGGATCTCGAGTCCTTGAGGAAGATCCTGGCGAAGGATCATAACATGGACACTTGTTGCTTCCTCGACTGTGAGTACGGTACACTTTTATCTCGAACTGTCGCGTTACCACGGACTTTATGAATTCATGACGCGCGCGAGCCGACTTTAAAAAGCTAAGTGAACGTTCCCGCGGAACATCGGTGCCGCGAAATGGCGTCGAGAATGCCTTGGATCGTATGAAGCACCTACTTCGGACGCGGTCTTGTTACAAGGAAAAATCGTTTAGTACCGTTTGGGGGGTTTTCTTCCAGTACAAATTCTAGAGGATTTTAAGAACTTTTTCCGAAGTCAGTTCTTGGAGTTATTGAAAAAGAGATGCCCCTTAATGGCTATAGAAACAGTTCCAAAGAAATCTTTCTGCGAAACGTAAAATTGGAAATAGGATTCTCTAGGATCGTAAGAAATTATTCGTAGAATTGTCTTTAATTTATTAAAGGTATAATTGTATCAAAAAGTTTACACATACTAATAACAATGAATCAATGCTTTCGCTAATCAAAAAGACGATCTTTTTAACCCTCTGACTGTTTAGCTCGAGAAAAATCCATTTTTCTCCACTTTTTACTATGCATTCTTGTCTACGGCAAACTCAATTTTTATTAAAACATCAAGGGATCAACAATTACTTTATATATTCCCGAAAAATAATGCAGATACAAATAAATCTTTATGAACGCGAAGGACATATTGTCTCATCGTAAACCATTGTCACAGATACTAAAACAGTTGGTTGGCGCGCGGGGCTGTCGATTATTTAGCGAAACAAAAACACTGGAAATGCGGCTGACACAGAACGATTTATCATCGCATTTGCTGCAGGCGTTATGAATACATAAAATCCGGAATACAGAATGCGGAAAATCGGATTGCCCGCGGTATTATCAGCCCAAGGTCGGGGGGTGGCAAGCCGTTATAAAAATGCTACCGTAAATCTGTTCGCAGCTTGCACCGCGGAGCGATTCTTCAGGGTCGATCGAGCTCAAGAGCAGCTGCATTACGTCACCGACGTCGCTGTGGAAGCGGTGTATGTCCTCGAGGAGAATGCAACCAATCAATCAACCGGCGAACAACCCGACCAGGGCAAGGTCTCCGCGAGCCAAGAACCCGAAACTTCGCCCAGGTACTCGATCCGTTGCACCTGAAAACCTCGTTCGTGTAGTTTCTCTTTTTTTTTTTGTCATTCACATGTAGTCTCATCGTGATCGTCCTCAGTATATGCTGATCCAGTATTTAAGTGTAAATTTCGTGCTCGTCCCCGTAACAATGCGCCGATACTTGTGACCTGAGTCATTCAGAGTGGTCTGATTACACAAATCCCTGAAAGAAATTTCGGAGAACAATTCTCATGTTCTCGATTAGCTACAACTACTTCCAAGTTTACTCATTTTAATGATTATTCAATATCGTATTGTTTATGAAATAGTATATATTTTGGTTCTATTCCATTGCTCTGTTCAAGTAAAATAAATTAAATTGCGAGCCTTGGCTCAATTTTTTGTTGTATTCTTTTCTTTTTATATGTGCTCATTATTTTCTCTTTAAAAACCTGTCTAAAATGTATTGCAAATGATTAGGCATTGTCAGATCACGAAAGCATGACACTGGTCCATTAAGTGTCGGTACAACTACTTGCCCGTTGAGCTTCACGATGCAATGTTGTTTGAAAGTAATATTGTAACCAATGCTGGATAAACTAGTCTTGAAAATGATAGCAGTATGTATGCTGTGCCACAATGACGTATAAATTTTTCAATAACAATTCGTGGTTACAATACTAATTTACCCAGCGCAAGCTTAGAGAATACAACTAACGATATAACTGCCTAGCACAGTGCCTCAGTTCCTCCACTTCACACATTCGTCTGTGTCTCCATGATAATGTAATGGTAATGGAATCGTATCATTAGATTAATAGAAAGAACGTGTAATATAGCGAAGAACGACCAAAGAGAATCGCAGCCATGACAGAAGAGCCGAAAAATGATAATGCAATGGTGGCCGAGGAAGAGCCGAAACAACCTCAGCCGCAAGAACAGCCAAAGCCGCAGGAGCAGCCAAAGCAACCTCAGCCACAGGAAGAGCCGAAACAACCGCAGCCGCAGCAACAGCAGTCTTCGGCGGCGGAGAACGAACAACCACCTAAGATGCCGGATCAAACGAAGCCGCAGCCCGGTGCCCAACGCTCCTCTAAAGAATCTGAAGGATCGATGAGTGCAACCGCCCCTAGCGAGCCGAAGAACGCGAGAAGAGAAGCGAAAGTAACCGGGGACCCCATGAAGCAAAGCAGTTCCTCGAAATCGATCTCGGCGACTGCTGCTGCACAGTCGCAACACCAAGCACCGCTCACTTTCATTAGGTACTTTTTTCCGGATTTACAATCTCGATCTACAATAGCTGGCAAAAGCACGTTTTCTACTGGTCGAAATCGCCCATCTCGCATTGTTTATTTTCAAATTGTTGAAATTATCAAGACTCTTAAGAAACGATTGAACCAATACCATTATTCATGCTTACTTTATGATGGAAATCGCAAAAGATCTAAATAAATTCAGTCTTACTTTTAAAGCAGCACGCTTTTAGATCTCGGTAGGTTTAGCATTAAGAAAACTTAGACCTCCAACCATAAGTGCAGTGCTCAGCAGACAATTAACGTATATTAAATTTGAATAAGTTAAAACTTTCAGAGGATAGAGCAATGTCTGATTCGTATTTTTTTACACTGGTGTATTTGTATTTGCCCCAATAATTTACGCTGATTGGCTGCCGAGTTCTCCAAGCTTCCAGATACTTAGGTGTTCGCGAATTTTGCATAAGTATGTACAAAGTTTGGTTAAATTGTTAAGCAAATTCGCAGTGAGGCAGAGAATAGTAAACAGTGAATATATCAGACATAAAGTTTAGACTGTAAAGTAGTAATTATGCAGAATGTGTTGAATATTTATTCTGCATAGTCTTTAAACTTTAACGGACGTTAAAGTAGATGTGAGAGTGTCTGAAATTAAACATGAGGGTATGTTATATCAAATTCGAGAGTTCAAGCTAACATTTTTGGCAAGATGGAGGCAAGCAAAGGGAGTGTCGTGGTTAATGCATGGAATGGATCTTGTAAATGACAATTTTTGTGTTCCAGTCCACGTGATAGGCTTTTCGGTCTAGGTTCCGAGGTCCACAGCTTCAGCACAGGATTGCTTGAGAAGACCAGCGACACTATATTGAAAGCCGCAAAGATCGGTGATTTTGCCGCCTTGAAGGAACACCACGAGAAAGGGTACTCTCTCCTATCCATTGACGCCTCTGGACAGACTGCTCTTCATTTAGCTTCGAGGCATGGCCACAAGGATATCATCAGATATCTTATCGCTTGCGCTCCAGCGAGCATCCTCAACATGGTTGACAATGACAAGTAAGTCCAACAGAATCTGAAGGCTTCTCGATGAACAATAAATCTTGTCCCTATAAACAACAAGACTCGTCTATGTAAATGATACGTCTGTTCTCTAGCCAAATCTTACCATAAATCTTCTCAGTCTAAAGACACTTTAAAGTCATAATATTCTATAAATTGAAATCGAGAATTACATGATTCTATTCAAAACCCCACTGGTAATTATAAAAAAATCTTCGAAAGTCCAAAGAGAATGTTTGCGAAAAACAACAGTTTACCTTTCAATATTTTCTCTTGGCTTTTATTAACAAGTATTGTTAAAGTCGCCGATTCCTTCATTTCCAGTCAACAGAAATTCTGCTTTTACTTTCCAATGCAAAAATTCTGTTTCCTTCCGAAGTTGAGATTACTAAGCCCATTAGTTCTGTTAAACGTGGACAAGTTTGTCGCCAGCCTCTGTTTGCGAGTTTCACCGCAAGAAAGCTTGAATGTGGGTCGTAGGGCAAGCCTATTTCCGGTACGTAAACAGGAATCGAATAAAAAGAGACTCCTTTTTTTGTATTTTCTAATTCCAGAGGTCAGACCGCTTTGCACAAAGCGGCTCAATATAAACGCCGTTCCATTTGCTGCATGTTGGTGGCGGGCGGCGCTACTTTAACCGTCAAGGATCGACAAGGCAACACGCCCCGTGATCTTGCTCTGCAAGCAGAGGACCGTGACCTCGCAGCGTATTTATTCAGTGAGTGGTTTTTCTACTCTTTCCTTTTTATTCCACCAGCGCCGACGATATTAAAGAAAAAATGCCATTCGCTCGCCGCTGTGAACACAGCAACCCTTTGAAAGGTAGCAATTTTAAAGAAAACTCTTGTGCGCGACGTTCTGGGTCTAGTGAAAAATTAATCCTCGAATGACGGACAATTTCAACGATTCCATGGTGAATGCATTGAAATTTTTAGCGATTTTATTGTCTTATTGTTAAATATTTTCTTTAGCTAATGAGATCATAATTGAAATAATTCAATACTGGACTGATCTTTTGATAGAATAGGCTATAATAAGATCAACATTGTCAAGTAGACACTTGTTAATAAATTCGTTTTAATATTATCATTTTTTAAATGTCGAATAATTATAATTAATTACTAACGCATTATTTATTAATGTTATCGCAGAATTTTCAATAGAAACACCAGTTCAAGTAATTAACAAAGTAGAATATTTTAAACAGAATGTAATATGGAACAAAATCATAATGAATATAATTCTGCCATCCGAGGATTAAAGGATCATTTTGTCGATGAAGAATTATCAACACTGAATTGGCCACCAACTTCGTGCGAAAATCATCGCAGATCAATCTATCTTATGCTCACTTCAAAGCACGTAGCCTCTTCTTTCACGGTCTACAATTCATTTTCTTCAATGATTTCACATTACGCGCAAAATTTACGTCTAAAAATACTGTTCCCTATTTCAAAAGTTCGATCCGGAAAATTGTAAAATTCTGTTTGCGAGCACGCTTGATTAAAACCACCGAGAAAGGCGTGCGATTGACAAAAGGGAAAAAGTATCAAAGGACCTGCAGCCGAGAGCTGGCAAGGTCGAAAAAAGTTCTCTTCGAGGCTCCCAGAGCAAAGCACTCGCTGCGAGAAAGAAGAAAATGAAAAAGCGTTTTCGGATCGTGTGTTTAATCCGCGCCACTTCCGCTATTGTTACCCGCCCGTCGGATCGTTAAATCGACGTTGTTCGGTGATATAGGTCAAGAGCAGTTCCAGCTGACAATGGAAGAAATGGAGAACACCCTCTGACCTACGGCCGTAATTGGCAGGGCCTGAGCGAACCCTGGTTGAACCCTGCCGACACACGGCGCGACGACGCGACGGGATGCGTGGGAGAAGTACTAGATCAAGATCCTAGATCAAGCCGGTGATCGTCGTCGATCATCCAGTAAGTCTTGCTTGTCGTGATCGAGAGACCGCGATTGCATCTGTCGATCGTATCGGCGGACTCATTTGCCACGAGACTTCCCTCGTCGAGATCGTTCCGTGTCGATGATCGACGTCTGCGAGGACCACAGTCTACGGTATACAGAGTTCTCGAAGATCAACAAGAATCTGACGATTATAAAGCTGAAGAATCTCTGAGGCTGGTTTCAAAAACGAAACTCGCAGCATCGAAGATCTGTGGAAGAGAGGATCCAGAAGGAGAGAGAAAGAGAGAGAGACGTTTGCTCATTCGCGATCTCGGTCGCGCCGTATTCCCGCGTGCTGAGGACGGAGGCGATCCTAACCGAATTAGTGAGACATTAGGATTAGGGGATCGGATAGTCGGGATTAATTCAGTCGTTCGAGACTACCGTTCACGTAATTCGTTCGCGTAAGTTTTATTTTATATTTTTCTACGTTCCATTTCTAGGCGACATAGCTGGTAAACGGAAAGAATGAGAGGGAGAGAATGGTTGACGATCGATTATGGTAGCTGATCTGCGCGCTCGAGGGGAACTGTTAGCATTCAAAGAGTTGGGCAGAGTTTTACCGTTTTTGATTCCGATTATGGTTACACCGTGGATAGTATCGTCGTTGTATTTTCGTTAGGATCGGGAACATGGTGCTGTGGACAGCGTTGCGGCATGCCTCGGAGTAGTACGACGGAATCAACACGCTAAACCGGGGAACCGGTTTACTTGGTTTCACTCGACACGTTGAGTGCCGGCCGATTTTTTTAGCACAAGACTCATTCGAATTTGACTACATAAATTATTGATAACGCATTTACTGTGATTTTTCTGGAATGTCCACTGTCATTGGAATTGTCTTTGGCAATGCGTTGTTGGCAGTCAACGTGTCGGGAAAGGGATGTAGCTCGCCGATCAGTTGAGGAAAAATGAGACCGGTGTGATCCGTGAATCTCAGTCGTTCCACGAATTTTCAATTCGACTAATTAGTCATCGAAGTGGCTTCAAGAGCTGTTCGAGCGCTCGATAGATACGTCGGTGACAGAGCGAACCAATATTTAAATAATTATTAATACGGTTATTGATAATTATTCGTTGAACATCTATCCGACTCTGCTGGCATCCAAGTATGTATTTCTATTCTGTGCCCTAACCTTCTTCCCCCCCTGAATTTTACCCGCTTGTTCTAGAGTATATCTCATCGCGTCGGATACATATCTTTTTCTATAAGTGTCGCGTTGCATATACATATATAAATATATATATATAAATATATATTATACATATACATATATTTTCTACGTACGTTAATACTGATATATATTTATTGTGTGTAAGGCGCAGATGTTTCTTCATGATATCTATTTTTTCTTGTCCGCGAGGACCCGTCGAAACTCCATCACACTGCTTGGACTATTTTACACAGATGTCCTACTGATGTATAGGGTGTTCCGCAAAAAGGGTTCAAGAAACGGGGGATTTTAAGGAAAGGTCGACAATAAGTGGAAACGTAGCGGGATTGTTTGATTGATTTGCTAACTGGTCGATCGTTCTGTCGCGTGATCGAGAAACTCGATGCGATCGAAATGAATAATTTAGTAAAATAATTCACCCATAAGAATGGAAAGTATTAAACGATATTCCACACGGCATCGTTTCAAACAGCATCAGCGCAGTCCTTAAATAAGAGAACGAAACGCGTACGCTTGTCGTTCCCGGTTAGCAAACCAATTTTTTAATGAAAGAACTACGATAAGGTAAAAATAACCATTGATAATTATAGGTATAGTATGTGTTCTTTAGTAGAAGGCTGCTTCCCGTCGAAGTAACGAGTACGTATAAACGATACAAATTCAGATACTTAGATGAGATTATCTCCGATCCAAATAAATTTACTCGATTTCTAATTCAATGAATCCTAGCATTCGCTGAAGATTTTACTTTGGAAATAAATCTTAAATAAACACTCGAAAAAAAGACATCGATCATTCATTCTCTATTATAATACGTAGTCTGAGTGTCGTAAATTTTCACTCTCTCTTCGCATGGAGAATTATATTAACGTTTCTGTAGACCGTAAATTCTTTTGGAACACCCTGTATGCTAATCGACAGTAAAAAGAAACACTGAATTATAGTAACAGATCCTGAAAGTAACGAAATCCAGAAGATCGATGTATCCGTTTGCCCTTGAACAGCGGTGGTCAGGTCTGTATCGACCCGGCATTGCTAAAACCGTGATACAACGATTTAACTTCTGAAAAATAATTATATTGGCAGCTGTTTAATTAGATGGATAGTGATTGTTAGGTGCTGGAGGTGCTTAAATTCAGTCAGATTCGGAAATCGGTCGAGGAGAATTAATAGGAGGGGGTATTAATGCACCTAATTATCGCTAATTGCGTAGTCGTAGAAGAGGTCCGCTCTCCAAGGGCTAAACTCGAGGATCTATAGAATCGGTGCGCAGCGACGATCGATCACGCCAATCCTCGCAGTCGTTCATAACGATCGACAGAGTCGCTTCGCGAAAAACAGCATCAGTTCAAGCTGAATTGTGCCAAAGGATCTTCATGGCTCAACGATTATGGTTTGCCAAATAAATCGTTTTATTATTGGATACGTAAATGAGGACATTGAACGTAGACGATGCGATTATATTTAAAATTGTTCTCGAATCTTCGTAAGACTCTCGCGTTGTTAATTGAGACTGTTTTTAAAGAAGAACTTCATTTATTGCTTATTGATTTATCGCTTAACTTAATTTATTACGTGTTGTAACGTAAAATTAGCACGGATGCATTAACAATTTGCAGTATCGCGGTTTCAGTGTGTCGAACACTCGATTAACAAGCTAATCAACGCCCAATGTGCAATGTCTTCAGTATTATCGATCCTCTGTAAAAACTTCGATTGCTTCGATACGAGATGCGACCAAGCGAAGAACAATTAGGATGAACAGCTTTCCAATCCAGCAAAATCCGAAATCAGGATTCCGCGAACCTAATCGAACAGCCGATCGCTTCGCGCCGGTTCGACGATTTCACCATTGGATTTCCAAGGCGGCGGACTCGAGACACAAAAAAACACCCAAGCAGCCATGTTCATCTCGTAGCCACGTCAGCTCATTTAGCCGTTAATCAATTGAGATCGATGAGGACGAGATAAACGAGTGCGGGGTTCATGTGAAAGAGCGCAAAGGTGAAAAAGGGGGAGAGAGAAAGCGAGAGTGAACGAAAAAGAAAAGCATTGTGTGAAAGACGAACGAGAAGAGAAAGGGGGAAATGGAAAAATGAGAGAGAAAGTGAGAATGAGAGAGAGAGAGAGAGAGAGAGAGAGAGAGAGAGAGTGAGAGAGAAAGAGAATTATCTTACTCGGTACCAAAATAAAAAAGGGGATCAACGTACGAACACCAATTAGCTCTTAAACGACGGTCTATCGTCACTATTATTATTATTATTATCATTATTATTATTACTATTATTATTATTATTATTAATATTATTATCATTATACTGTTAACGCTAGACTACTCTAATTTTACTCTCGAATTATTATATCGTATGACGTATGTATAGTAATCCTTTCTGAGCATTCGTCCTGCGGACTCGACAACTAAACCGCGCCGGTGCGTTGCCATACACCTGCAAGGTGAGTTTCTCATCGGCAGACACGCGCCGATGCGATTCGATCGTTCGCTCGATTCTCTACCGATGTAAATATTTTCGATAAGGAATATAAGGTTAAACAAAGTCTCTTCGTTTTTTTCGAAACGTTTTATATCTCCGCGAGACTGTCCTAATTGCCGAGGGATCATCATAGTACAATGGTGGTCAAAAGAAAGCGTCAAATTATCCGTGCGATTTTATTCGATCACGATCTACGATGTATTTATTAAGGAGATGTTATATTTAAGACCTCTACGAGCACGATGGTATTGTTATATTATATATATGGAATTACGTATACATATATATAATAGTATTATTTCTAAGAATGTTGTCGCTATCTTTTTCTATAAACGCGGTGACCACGGTTAATTGAAAGTCGCTATTCATCTTATTTTTCTTCAATAAGTCAATCGAACGAGTTTGTTGTTTTTCGTATGGATTCTCTTCGCAATAAAACGCCACTTAGAAACATCACTGCGCGAATTATACTTCCCTTCACCACCAGCTTACCGTCTCCAGAGTTTCTTTCCACCACCACTGTATTAACACAGTTTTCCTCACCGTCAACAACCATTGTGGGAAACGTAGAAACATATTTTGTGGAAACATATCGAAGCTGTTCCATGTAATTAAAAAATTAAAAGATTTTATTTGACTCCCATTTGACATCTAACAAAATAGTGTACCATATGGAACATTTTTCCAGAAATATTTTATAACTGCATACTTATAATACAAAATGCCTTTGGTGTATCAAAGATATTAAAAACTGTACCAAAATTTTCGCGATAATTTGTGTTTACAGTATGCGCGAGTATATTGTTCGAACATTTATAGTGCTGTTCTCGAACGTCTCTAGCAGTTTGTTCAATTATGTTTCTCTTCTATTGAATTTGCACAAAAAGATCAAAGACTATGGTTTCTTCAGTATGTTCCCATAATCGAGACCATCTCCAATGACAGAAGAAATTACCTAATTACTGTATCGTCTGTAGAAAGTACACAACAATGTCGAATAAGTCTAATAAGAACAGAAAGTTCGGAACGATCGAATCGAGGGGATCGATAAGTTCCCATGAAATGATGGCGCGTGTCCCTTCCCCCGTGTGTCTCTTAATCCTCTGTAATTACTGATAGTTGTAAGGATCGTTAGGCGGATAGAGAAGTTTAGCGACGAGTAACCGTGCGTATTATATGTATTATTATAACTTATAAAATAGCTATATCCGTAGAGTATTGGTAATCAACTAACTATGAAAAAGATGCTGCTGCTGCTGCATGCGATGATGATAATGATAATGATGACGAAGAAGAGAAACTACTTAGAGATGCCTTCGAGTGTAAGATACGTTGTTCTGATTATTTTTTATATGTAGAAATACTAATCGTAATGCCTCTGCGATTTCCCTGGGAGCTTGCGACACATTCGACGAGCACGTTGTACTATTCTACATTTTGCATCCTTGTTTGACACGTTGACTGCCTAATCGCAACGCTGAATTATCTTTAAAAAATGGGAAGAAAACTAGCGAATATTCATGCATTCATTTGGAACAATCAATTGCATCAGTCTCGTTAAAATAATGTGAATATTTTATTACAATATTAGACTAATTAAACGAATTTCACTTCGATCGAATAAAGCAATGGATATGCATGGATTACTTGAATTATTTTGCATAATTTATACATTATGTGTAGGTCCATGCTTTGTACAATACGTTAGTCTGGCATGATTGCTCTAATTGTACCACCTGTCCACAATTATCGCCTATAACCGCAACAATGAACATGACCAGAGTCGTACCCTTGTCACCTAATCAATAGTAAATTAACAGAAATCAGCTCACTGGATATTCTGTGTCGAGAAGCAAATGGTTGGCAAATTTTTTGGAGAACTGTGCCACCGATAAACGACTTCGAGATGGCAGTCAACGTGTTGACGAACCATGACGATCTTAGAGACAGAAGAATAGAGAAGCGGGAGTATTGGGGACTGGATTTCGAGATACGTATTCACGACGCGGAAACAGAAACGTGTGACACTTGGGAATTCTCTTTTCTACACACATCAAATCGTCCCAATCACTAGTCTTCGTTCATCGTTGATCGAATCAATCGTAAGAAGCTTCTGAAAATTCTCGTATGCAGAAACTTTCTTATTTCGTACATTTAAAATTTGTATCTTGAAAATAAAATAAAATGTTAGCGTATAGTGTTATTCCAAGAAAGATGTTTCTTTCATCTATCGATACAGCTAAAATATTATAAAACACGCTGATTGAACTTTTATATCAGTCACTAATAACAATAATAATATTATTCTTCTTATTACAAATTTACAATTTCTCGAGGGTCCAATGACTTCGCACCTCTTAATAACGATAAAACGATTCAAGCACAGAACAATCTCGATGTGATCCCAAAGCTCTGGAATCGATTTCGTTTACAAGCTTTGTATAAATGAAGCAACTCGCGTGGTTTCCAAGTGTTCCATCGTTTCCTCGTCGAGATGCCGTTCGCACACGTTCTCTTACCTCAAGTTCCAACCCTGTCCCTTGAAAATTCCATTGAGCGACCCTAAAAGAAAGTTTCGTCGTCGCTTGGAGACTTCGACGCATGGTCGATCTTCAAAGACGGGACTTTCAGAAACTCGCACCCTCGGCGACGTCACACATTCCTTCAGCGACATTTCTCATTTAACTCGCGTGCACTCTACGAGTCAATTAACCTGCCGCGAACCGTCGTCTTAACCTGCAACCATTCGCAAATCATTTCAACGTTTCGCATTACGACGAGTGAAAAATTAAATTTTTTCTCGAAAATCAAATGTAAACCACGACCGGATTCGATCCTCGAAATGTCCAAATTTTCTGAACTGTGTACAAAGGGTTAAAGGCGGCGCGAGATTTGTCTCGTGCGACAAGTATATTTTTCTGGAACCTAAAGAGAGACCGACTCTTCGGAATGACTCACGTGTCTTCTCTATTCTTCCGCGTCCTCTTGGACCAGCCGAATTTGCGAGAGGAACGGGACGCGACCAAAATGGAAGTCTCCCTTTTCAACTTTCTAGAGTTAATCTTAGCTTTTAACCTTCGTCGACATTCAATAATGGACGCGACCCTTGTTCTCCCTTTTTCATACGCTCCCCCCTCCCCCCGACTTGCCTTCCTCCTACGTTTCTTTTTCTCTTTTTTAGGTCGATCGATCAGTAAACGATCGTTCCATTGTGACCTCGCGGCGCAGTGTCTCATAGATATTCGTGTGTTAAGCACACTGGAGACTAATATTGGATCGCTGTCGAGTTTAAAATTTGACGGGAGAGTTCTGCTACCGAGTGGCTCGCTTCGATACGGAAATGTTTGCGATAGGAATTGGTCGGGCATTGTCGATGACGAGGGTAATGAGAGAAGAAATCGCAGCGCGTCAATCGAGTTCGAACAATTTTGATCGATGCGAGTCTTAAGGCGAGACGACAATCTTCTGTCTGGATTTATGAGTCCTTCGTTTGCAAAAGATAGAAGTTCGACGAACAGTTTCTTCGAATAGCTATATAATTGTTGCTCTCTATTTTACTTCGACGAAGAAAATTTTCGTGAAACGGATTCGTACTCATTTTGGAATCAAAATCGATTATACAGTGGAGAGTGTGCATGAATGGTGCACGTTGAAACGCGGAAAGTACTTGCACAAGTATCTTTTCATTCGCGCCAATGATAAGTCGGAGTTTACTTAGCCTTTCTTCCTTCGAAGTTTCACGATACCATTAGAAGTACAGTAGTTTGCAGGAAAGTAATTGAAACTACAATATTAACGAACAGCTCTGAAGTGAATTTAAAAGTTTGTACAATTTCTGACGGCTGTGTTGAACGATTGAGCGCTGTTCCAAGCGGCAGCAATCTTAACAATTAGAAAGAAAGATTACACGAGTTCCAAAACGCTTTGCTGCAGAAAAGTATACGTAAATGTGATAGATTAATTAAAGGAGAATAAAGAATATTGCCAATTAAAAAATATTGACAGTTAAAGTTAAATTTTGGACAAAAAATGTGCAAATGTTCGATTCTGTTTCCAGAGAAGTATAAATAAATGAAAATCATTAGGAAGAGAACTTCTTCGAGACATTGTGCCGCGAGGACCGAAAATCGATATCCTCGATTATCCCTCGTTGTGCTCTGACAACGGTGTAACATACGAACCCTACTGTATATACGTGAACGCCAGATACATACATTATATTACTAGACTTATCGAAATCTTCGGGTAACTAAGAGACAGAGAAACAAAAGAAGTAGAAACCAATGCCTTCAACGGTTCGCAAACTGTATTAATTAAAACACTTGAACCTCGAATTAAGGGAGAACTGGATAACGAAACGAGAAAGGTGAACAAGCTGAAGGAGACCTTCGAAGTCTGCTTCGTAGGTCGCCGTATTTTTCTTTCCATTAAAAAGCGAACTAAAGAATTTCCTCTTCGTCGTCGATTAGAACCGTGTGCCTAACATTCGGTTTTAGTATTAATCATTAGAGGATATTTAAAGGTCGAGTTTAAGGGACGAGAGTGAACCAGTTCAGAGTCGTGTTTCCTCGAAGCGTTTCGAGCGTTTCTCGATCGACAACTCAACGATTATAAAACAAGAAAAAAAACAACTGTGCGTTAAATTACCTGGCAAGATCGATTTTCTCGTAAGGTATATACAAACGATCGCGCTTCTCATCCTGAGAGATTATTTTCTAGGCTCCTCTGTGAATACTTCAACTTTCGTCGCGACGGATCGTGATTTCGATCGCGCGACGGCTGTGACATGTTTGTAAAAATAGCGGTTGTAAAATTACTATTACTGTTAGGGGAGATCGAACCGATGATTCGAGGGCAACGGTTTATCAAGGTGTAACCCATTCGTCAGTTCGTAGTTGGTCCTGCCAATTAGAATGCGACGGGTCGGTTCGTCGGGCTTAGGGAAAGCTTTGCTGATTTCGGATATGAATCACTATGATAGCAAATACGCTATACGCAATGCTAAATTCATTTTTCAAATTCAGATTATCTGTAATCTCATTGCGCATTAATTCTTTACATTCGAGTAGCGACTCTGAGACGCGACTAAAAATTGCTATGCCACGCCTCGAAAGAATTTCGACGGCGTCAAATTCGTTTATGTTTAAAAACAAAGCGCGTGCCAATAGATTCAATCTCATTTGAGATTTCGAATTAAAATAGCTTCGAGTATGAAAGGTCAATGATACTTCATAAACTAGAACAACAGGTGTGTCTTCGTGTTGCCATAATTTATTCAAGATACCTCGAAACGTCGACTTGACTTGCAAGAATGCAATGAATCGCTGAAAGATGTACAAACAAACAAATCCAAATTCGAGTCAATATTATTTCGGGTCTTGAAAATTGAATCACGATGCTGAAAGTTTATTCATTCATATAAATGTCTAACTATTTTGCTGTGTTTATCATTAATCTTATTTTAGTTCTTTATTTCTATTTCTACTAGTCATGTTGGGAGGCTTATAAAGAACACCCAAATAAACCTTATCTCAAGGGGTTCAACAGTCTCATACAGCTTTTCCATAATTCTATGTAGTCCTGCAGTTCACTTGAGGTAAATGTAGTGGTCAGGTTGCCGTATTATGTTGTCCTAGGCACTATGAAGGCAATCACGAACGGGTACTCTGTGCACTCAGAGGTGCTCATTCGTGAACAGCATATTATCTCTCCCAGTAGCACAGGCAATAAATTACCACCATCTTAGAAAGATATGCTATTAGGTTGGTAAGAAATTAATGTCGGTTTTCGAACTTTCGAACTTTGACGCACGTTTTTGGATAACAATTCACTTTTTTCTGTTTACCTTCCAATGTCATCTCACAGTGCAGATGTCGTGCTGCATGCTGATAGGTATGCTTTTGTTTTTACTGTTAATTTGTGCTCACTTCCAGTTATTGACTTCGTAATGGATGCCAAGTAAGTTCGTGTAATAGTCGTTCGAAGAGTTTATCAATTCCTGAACAACAGAATTTCACGCTACTGGAATTAACAAACTGTCAATTTATTGGCAAAAATATGTAGATTGTAATGGATCTTATTTTGATTAAAAAAAACTTATTCCGATTTGTGATATGTCGATTTAAAGATATTGTTTGGAAACCGATATTATTTCCTTACCAACCTAATATTATATTCGGTTCACCAGAGTTAGTGAGGCAAGTATCTCTTCCTACAAGGAACGTTTGTTTTTGCCCCCGTATTACAGTCGAGAGAACGCACTAATGACCTAACTTACTAGGTGGGGCCCTAGATGGTCCTGCTTGGGACACCGCATTAATGGTTTTTCGTGCATCCATAGACATGTTGATGATCATGTTAACACCACTGTCACCTGGCTCATACGTAGGTTGGGGCTTTGTCCAGTCCTCAGGGACTATGATTTCTCATATAACGAAAGCGTTACCAATTCAGGGGTAAACGTCTTAATCGAAGATGGTATGTTCACAGCTGACGCTTCCATCAAAGTGAGCGGAGCTTGGGTCTGCGCTGCATGCATGTGACCCATGATTATGGAAAATACAACGCTTTGTTTTGATTGGTCCCGGCTAAGGGATTCGAGCATCTCTATGCGTGATATGTGGAATGTTCCCAGCGGGAAGCCTTTGGCTTGGCGAGACCAAGCTGCTCTCTCTCTCTCTCTCTCCCTCTCTCTCTGTGGCAAGCATTTTCCTCGCTTCTTCTTTTTCCAGCTGAGCTGCTTCTTCTGAGCCTGAATCCATCCTAGCTTCACCTGCACTTAATGGTGCGATAGGTACCTTGAAGTAGTTGCCCGAGATCTCTTTTAGGGTGTAATTATCCATGTCCCTCCCCGCCATAAAGGTGTATAAACAGGTCAGGGAGGTCTAGCTCTACACTGAATTTTCCTTTCGATATATCATGAATTTTTTTCCGCCAATGTTTTCAATCGAGATTCAGCCAAGGTACACATGGAGGTTGCTTGACCTCGGTATCCCCCGAAGGCGATATTTTCCAGCAGCTCTTTTTTTATGTACATACACAAGTAGACTAAATCTGCGTACTTCCGAATGTTTGCGGTAGGCCTGATCAACGAGCAGAAAGGACTCCTTAACAATTCCAGCACTTGGTTGAGTGCCTCGGTAAAGTTTGACCTGGAGATACCCTTACTAACAAGGATATCTACTTGGTGACTACATCGGCTGTTGTGGTAAGACTGGTGACGTTGTTATATACAGACTGTTCTATAATCCACGTTAGAGATAGGCCTTCTGGTACTTGCAGATGGGGCCACGATACCACCAGCCAGCGGTAAACTATATCTTCGAATAATGAGAACAAATGTTATCATTTATATAGCTGTCCAGAGGTACGTCTGGAATCAGCTGCTGGAGTTGATTTCGCCTTCGCATGACCCAGGCCGGTGTAACATTACCCGTCTTCGCCAAATTAGTGATGTAGCAGAAGATTGCTCCTGCCGACATGCCTGTCGACTTGTCAGGATTCTGTACTGCTTTCCTCTCGTAGTAGCCGAGAATTCCACTGGCAGGCAGATCTGACCATAATACCGTAATATCCTCGACTATGTATATCGAAGTTGACGTTGGTCATATCGATTCTACTATCTATCATGTTTGATAGGGCTGTCCAGGCCCTTTGCGCTTCCGTTTGCTCGAACAGTTTCGAAGAAATAAGATGACCTTTGTGACTGTAGAACCGATGGACTTGATCTATGACTGCCATGTCACCTGGTATAACTCCTCCGGACTCTTCAGCAGTTACCACCAATCCTGTTGCCCCGGTGCAGGCTGCCACTATGTCATTTACCAACGATTTGACCTTCTGCACACGTGGAGGCATCCTTCTAAGGATACTCAGGAGAGCCCTCCTAGCGGAGTCCCTGTCATCAATTGTATTCTTGTCCTTCGCATACTCTCGTCCAACCAATTCACCATATGCTCTAGCTAAGTGTTTGTCAGTATCTCTTGTCCCAGTTGAGGACATCCATTTTGTGACGAGGACGTCAGCATTGTAAGCCCGGGCGTTCCAGGTTATGAAAGATTTTTCTTGACCGATCAAAGATCCATCGAGCACATCCTCAACCCATATGGGCAACACAGGCAAGGAAGAGGCTGCTGTCGCACTCATTCCTCCTGAGAAGTTTTGTTAAGGCCAGAGGGATCCCATATCTCCTCGCCAGGAACATTTTTGTGCCAAAGTTAGTGTTATAATAATTAGATGATTACAAAAATACGTTGTATAATTTGTGTTACAATAATTGAGGCTCTGTGGACATACTGATCACCCGGCAGGAGTACGATTACGACTGAGTTTTTAGTTACGACCACGAGCACTTCTTAAAAGGCAGGAAATTCAATTTACCGGGAAATACGAACTTAAATTTTTGTCGCTAAACGATTTAGCTTCACATTGCTTCTCTTTTATATCAGATGCCAATGAATATACGGGATATTGGCTCCCAATGTCTTTCGTGTTCAGTCATACATTAACAATTCATTATTGTTCTTATACTTTTTGTTGAAGTATCCATTATTTACAACAGTTAGTTTATCACCCATATTAACTATTAGTCGTATCTTCTATGACGAAGATAATTGCAGTCTAGATGAATTCACACTGCTCCAGTAATTATTCTCAGTGTAGCCTAGAAGGTTTTTTAAAAATTGTCTATATTCTTACAAAAATTTATGTATTCCCGAGAAATACATAAATCCTGACGTACAAAACTTGTTGCTCGAGTAAATAATTTATTTATTCAGTCGTGTCCTATGGAACAGATATAATTTCGATAACTGTACAATAAAACGTACACGGTAATATGACAGATAGCGTTAAAGAACGTACATACATCGTTAATCTGCGAACTCATTTGATATTAGCCCTTTGCACTCGAAGACATTTCAACCAGATATAAACCAATTTTTATAAATATGTAATGAATAAAACAATTTTCCTGACTCGTAGCATTTTCGTTCTGTATGACAAAGTACATTCTATGCATATGAAATCGAGTCTCGTAACTCATATAACAGTTACATTCTTAACAACATTTTTAAATTTGAGCTTCGGTGATATCTATAAAGATAATTTTAGAACATGCTATAACAATTTGAATGGCGCCTCAGAGTCGCCACTCGAGTTAATTCGGGAAAATGTAGAAGAAATATCATCAGCAAAGCTTTAGACGAGCTCGATCAGAGCCGAGCAAAGAGCCTAATCGAATCGTCAGACCGCACTGACCCTACACAAGCGACGAATGCGACGAATTCAGCCGACAGGAAGAAAAGATAAAATTTGGGGAGAACGCAGAGCGTGAGAGTGTATGTATCCCGAGGGAGGAAAAGAAACACAGTATTGCCTTTTTCCGGGGGACGCGGCCACGGCCCGTGAGTTTCATCTTAAGTTCTAGAGCAATAAATCGGCGACAATCACGGCGTTCCGGGCCGGGCCTGCGTCGCCGAAACCGTTTTCTCGTCTGTCCAGTCCGCAAGCTCTAACGTGCGCTCAACGATTTTCCATTCTTGCGGAAGCTGATGCAAACGGCGATCGATCGATCGATCCGTTCGATTCGCGAGCTCGACGGCGTTTCCGGTCCCGCGGTAGTCGCAGCCGCTGCCATCACTGAAACAGGCTTTTTCAACGTGCCTGAGTAAACTTATGTTCAACATTCAACACTATCGCTTACGTGTATCTCACGTAAGTTTGAGAATTACTTACGAGTTTTATTTCGTCGCAAACAGTAAATACATCTATGGTTTACGATCTGTTAGTAAGGAAGATAAAAAAGCAGAAGCATTTACATACCTTGTAACTATGTACTACGTCATTTTATTTATCTTATTTCTTATTTATTAAATTCTGACTAGGAGCTGGTATTTATAGAGTCATGAAACAATAGGTATCACTCACTTTTACCAGAAACAGAATTCCGTGTTAAAAGAATCACAAAACAATCAGAATGTTCCTTCAATTTGGGACAAAGAAATAAAATTCACATCTTATAAATTTTGTTTTCAATCTCTACCCAAGATTAATTGTTCGACTGTAGATTTTATGGACAGAAATCAGATTCATATTACTAAGAAAAGAAACGAACGTATTTCTTACATCATGCAATTAACGAACACAATTTTTATTTTGCACGGAAATCTGCAGTATGCTCATTATTATACAGAAGACTATTAAAAACTAAGATGACGGAAGAATTTTCGTGACGAACTAATAAATTCAGTGAAAAACGCGAACGTTACAGTAAAATCTCGCCTCGAATTTCTCGTAAAGGAAAATCAAATAATCCCTCTGTTTATCAGAACGCGTTTGGAATGTTTTTCAGGAACATTTCCCGATATTACAAAGCAGCCAGTTAATTAGCATTTTTGCCGGGGCAGCGGCAGCCGACAGGCGTCGTAGAATAATTGACAGAGCCTGGTTCCCGCGATATTTCGTTCGGCATCGCTCGACGCACAGTGGTGCTGGGAATTCGCTTTCTGTGGTTTGAATTATTTTAGCGTTGTTTCAAGGTTTAACGTTATAATATGGAAGGTCGAGAGCTCGTCTCGAAATCGGCTACAATATTACCCTGTCTAGAATATATATTTGTATTCTGAAACGAAAACTTGTGTAGATAAGGAAGTTCGAAAATTGTATTTTTGCCACAGAATCCCGGGTTTCCCGTCCACGATGCGTCGTTGAGAAAATTAGTTTGCGAAACGGCAATCGTCGCGCGATCGGAGACGAGTCTCGAACGTCGCTAAACGGACAAAATGTTTCAATTGATTCGTCGGAATGATTACGGTCGACCGGTTGAGTGCACGCCGCTAATTTAGACTGCAGGCGGTCTGTTTTGACTGCGGCGGACCGGGGAACAAAAGGGCCGCTGTTGTCGCCCGCGCCGCGCCACGTATATTGTGAACGTCGACCCAAATACTCCGATTTTCACCCTCGGCAATACCGGCCGGGGCTCTGTTCCGTTCGTGTTTCGTTATTCGCGAATACTTGGCTCCGCTCTCTGTGCCGCGCCTTTGCCAAGCCACGGCTCCTCCGCAGACATCGATTATTATTCGATTCGAACGGAAGCGCTCCGCGATTTACGGAAATTCCTCAGGTTCTTCTTCGCGCCGGTTCTTCGGGTTTCCTTGTAAATGTTTATGATGTCAGAAATAGAGGGAAAGTAACCCCAAGTGGTATCGTTAGCTTCAGACTGAGCTGGAAACGTTTGTCCGCGTTTGTATAAATCTATGATACTGCAGAAAATAACTGTAGGCAAAAATCTTTGAAATATTTAATTGTATGTTTTAAATTCTGTATTTTCTTGCATCGATTTATTGATAAATATTGTATCGCTACGAGAGATTTAATGGATCGTAGAAAACTTTTGGAAAGTCTGTATAGAGTGCGAAAGTTTCGATAGATTTTAAACAGTTGCCAATCAACGCAAGTGACCGTGAATTGCAACAACATCGAATTGCTTTACGCACGATCAAACGTGTTATAATAATTTATTTTCCCGTAAGAATCCACCAAAACTTACGTACTCAGTTGCACTATGGACAATCCACTAATTTTTTCGACAGAACGCCGTACAATTTCAATTGCAACCACGTCTTCTTCTCTGCAATAGAAGACACTCCTCAACGGAGACACGTTTTAATTGCAAGCGTGGAATGTTTCAAAATACGTACATTACCTGCTGCTAATACCCGAAATATTTTTGTTGCAAACGAACCAACCATTGCTACGCAATAGGAACTATCGTGTGTGCATTCTGTATCGAAAACATTAAAGAAAAGCAGAAATATTCGTACACTGTTCCCCGTGGTACGTCTTCCGATGCAATTTCCGAACGATTAAATATTAACTTTTTAAGTTCACCCGAAGGACTGTCACAGAGGAACTGTTAAAAGGGCGCTTCCGCCGGACAAATAGCTTTTTAATTGAAAGCTTCCTTTCGAGACCGATCGATTTCACGAGACGCCGGTATTTGGCAAGAGCGACAGAGACTCAGACCAACGTCGTTAAAGGAACGATTCCGTGTAATTGCAATGACTTCTCCAATCACTTCTCGCTATTTTCTGAGTCTATGTAACGTGTACGAGTAACTTCTGATTAGAAGGATGTATCAAGCGATTACTTTATAAGTAATAAAAAGATTTCTGATTCTCGAGCCGGCGATGTTTCTTGTCGAAGCAAACCCATCCACTTTCCCACCTTCCCAAGTCTCTTGTCCTTGATCTCACTCTTCTTGACAATATATTGACACAGAATGATCGATTATATTACTTAAATAAATATTCCGTTATATTACTACTACTGATCTCTTAAAATTTGTCATAAAAAGAATGTTGGAGAAATTATTAATTGGATCGTTTATTTTGGAAATGGTGTAAGTCCATTTTTGAAAAAAAATGTAAATGTATATAAATTTCTTATGTATAACTAGTCCATGCTTAATTTCTTAAAAAATACCCATGTTTTGTACAATTTAAAATTGGTCGGTAAATGAAATTGCATAATCATCGTTTATGAAAGTGGTGTAAGTTCTAGTGACAGAGGTAGGTGGTTTAGCAGATGGTTGCCGATCCATAGCCTGTTATTTTATATTACGTGTCAACAAGATAAATTCATTTTGCATGAAATGAAACGCGATTAAAAAACAGATAAGAAAAAGCACTAATGGAGAACAGGTAAATTGGTTGCAAATATGTTGGATGAGGTTTCTCAAAAGTGCACCATACGCTATTTTATATAAAACATCGATAAAGAACAAAGAATTTTAAAAAATTTTGAAAAAATTGCCCCGGTGCCTTTGTACCAAGGTGCCAGGCCTATTACTTATGAAAAATATAAAAACATCAAGCATTTAATATCTTATATACCTCCGGTGCATCGCGCATATTTTGAAACACTGGCACATGCAGAGCATAAGTAAATACTATCAATATCTTGTAATTTTAACAATGTAATTAGCGTGTAAAATTAAAAATGCTACTTCTAATTTATGTCGTGTCATTATTTGTAAACAAAATTGGATTAATATTAAGTATATTCTAAGTAATTATTGATTTTTCAAAGTTGAAATTAAACGATTTTTACATTTGTCTAATTTTGAAAATGGTGTAAGTCCATTTGCAGCCCGTAAGTATACATCAGTTTAGTAAAATACGCCTAAAACAAATTTATAATAACCAAATTAGATATTGATAAAATAGTAGAAATATTTTCAAACTTCATATAATTTGCCTAAATTTTTTAATTGACAGATATGTTAACCTTTAATTTTCTCGTTTATTTCAAAACAAACGGTCCAATTATCACCTTCACAGCAATAGATTAAATGCCCATTTTCACTGCCTACTTAATTTTTTTTTTAATTGTATATAACTCCTAAAAATTATTTCTTACAATTAATTGCTACAGAATTTTTCTCGATAAACAAAATGGCGATATATATTTTCTAAACTGGTAGAACCCAGATCTTTATCTTCAGTAATGTATTCAAGAATTATTCACATTGGTCAACGCTATTAATTTTTTAATAATTTCAGTTTCTCGAGCAATAATCGCATACTTAACCTTTCTCGCCTCTAATCCTTATTTATTCACGAGCCACAGAAGATTCACAATAATTCACGGTTAGCAGGAAGAAGGACAGCCCTGAGTGATCGCGATGGGAACGATCCAAAGGTTCTCGAGCACAACAGCGACGCGTAATCGCGTCAAGTAAGAATATCAAAAGCAACGCTCGTTCGCCGAGACAAAGTGGTCCCGAAAAAAGGGATCCGGGGATCTCCCAGGGACCGTTACCCTTCGCGTTCTATTCTTTTTTGCAGGTTGTTTTGTGGAACAAGGCGAGGGTAACAAGCGCGAGCCGTCGAAACAATACGAATTTCCGGGCACGCGAGACCAGCGACCAGGGGCCATAATGAAGATCGATTCGCTCGTGTTTGCTCGCTCGAGATTCCGTGAGTAGAGTGGACGTTTCATTAACAATTCAACGATGTTCGATGTTCCTCCTGGGCCCCGTTCCTGCTCCCGGTAAAATTCATTTTCGACATCCGCTCTATTTCTATCCTCCGAGTGGAATTTTATCGCGGCCCTTGACTGTCACGATATCTCACCGGCTCCCAGCCTTGTACAAAATGTCACACTGCTTTCCGGGGAAGTTTGGCTAACGTAATTTCTTGGTAGACGATCAACGATTTATCAAGAAATCGTAATGAACAATTCAAGAGGAAATTTCGAGGATGAATTGAAGCGAGACACTTTGCACAGTTATTCTGAAAAATAATGAAGTATGTTTCACAGAAAGCTGAATAGAAAAAATACAGTACAAGTGTAATTTATTACATTTTTCGTACAATATGTACTAACCGTAACGACCAAGTGACAATGATAATTGTACAGAATGTTTAAAATTAACACAGAAAAGTTTCAGTAAAATTAATACTAATATGTATTAGGTTGCATAAACAAATCTTAATCTACAAAGTGATTCAATTAAAACCGATTGAACTTGTTACTGGGTGTCACACTTTGCCGTGTATTGTTACAGTTTTTGATCGAAGTGAAAATTAACGCTGTCTCCTACGAGTTTAACAAAATTTTCTATACACTAGCTTTTATTAGTGCTATATATTATTATTATGGTGCTAGATAATTGCAAATACCAAATTTCTTTTGTTCTTTCGTTTCATAAAAATTTCACAGCACATTTTTTAAAGATCCTACTCAATAGTTTGATAGAATAGGTCGCCATTGCAGAATTAAGTTGGCTTCAAGTGGAAAGCAACGCCTCGACGTAACCAATTATCCTGATCCTCTTTCGGACATCTAATCGGTAGCGAGCAGATCAGTATATCTCTCTGTGAGCTCGCGTAAACCGGTATATTAAGGACATCCTCTTCATGATTCCGCAAATAATCACCCATCACGTTGGTACCCATTTTATCGTCAGCATAATTCTCCGGAAGAAATGCAATCTGACAACTGGGAGCCGCTGCAACCGACGCTGCGTTTGCATCTAGATCCTTCAATACGCCATCTTGTATCACCGCACCTGCATTCACGATAGCAAAATAACATTCCGTCTTAATAACAGTCGCTTACGAATAACTTGATAATGTCTATACACTCCAAATTTCATATGCTAATTACACCTCTTAGGCACGGCTGAATTTTACGCGAATGAAATTTTTCATAACTAAATTACAATTTTTCTTAATATACAATTTTTTTCGACTAGTTATATATAGTATTAGCTATATGAATATATATATTCCATTCTTAGTGTATTGTACATATACACTTCCACTTTAATCATTTACTTTAATAACTAATAATACAATTGAGTAAAACACGAAACATCCGCGAAATCCACTATAATGGCGCGTCGTGTCTAAGAGGTTAAAAGATACTGGAGTTAAATGGAAACTACGAAACCATCCGCAATCAGAGGATCAGTATTTGAATTAGTACCCGATATAAGGAGGCCTTCGATGATCAACGATATCTTCCATTCCTCCATCCTCTGTTTTTCAATCCAGTTGACACGAAGCCGAAGATTTTCCAAGGGCTGTCTAGTTTCCTTGGCGGTGTGCTGCTTCAGGACTGTGAAGAACGCCCGTGGCCTGGCCAATCGGGACATGTCAATTACGCAGGACGAGATCGACAACATCGTCTCCAGAGTCTGGTATCTGGCTAGTAATCCTTTCACGAAAGACAGGACATCCTTCGGCCCGTATTTCCATTCATCTAACCAGCATTTTGGTGTCTGCGAAATTCGAAAAAGTTCGATCATTAATCACAGTCAGACACAAGGTTACACTCCTCTCGTATAAACCGTTCGATTATGCGAACCAACTTGTCTTCCGACAGATTCATACCAACAGAGTTCTACTGTAAATGAAACTGTGCTTTTCGATTAGTCAGAAACGATATGCGATGCACGATATCCCAGAATTCGCGTAATGTCTTTTTTCCTCCGTCGCTCACCTTTGAGTCCTCGAAGCGCTGACTGTCAACGTCCGCTCGAATGAGATTCAGTGTCTTCTTAGTTAAATTAAGCTCGTCGACGAAGAACCGTTCCAATGGGTTCTTGATACCGCCGCTTCTCATCGGTGGCAACGCGAATACCGAACTGTGACGCTCCATCAAATCCTTCAAGTCTCTCTGAATCTTCGATTCGATTTTTCGGTTGTGATTCCTTTCGTCGCTGACCGACACTTTCAGCAGAACACCTGTAGAGTTACATCGCCGTTAATCTTTATCTTCTATATTCCTCAATGCATTAAACGCTTGCACTTGAGACCATTTCGACTCTAAATCCAAAATAGTTTTCCTGTCTTGCAGTATCTGGATTTGATGAGTATAAACAAATTGTATAAATAAATTTAAGACGTGATATAGCAATTCGAATCACCATACGGGTGCAAAGGATTAATCTATACAGAATAATGTTTGGGGAAAGGAAACATTGGATTGTTGCAAATTAATTGCAGCTCTGAGACGTCATAAAATAGATAAAACATTTTAGGCTTCAAATCCAATTGTCTAACACTAACAAAATAGTGTAATAAAATTAATAGAATAGTAGGATCATACTGTCGTGTTCGCGACACGTAATTCCGATATAATCTGTACATTAATAAGGACAGAATCAAAACTGGTAATATTAGGTGAGGTATTGTCTATAATAGAGGATTTTGATGTTTAACAATCAAAAGAGAACATGCGTTCCTGGGGTAATTAACTTAATATTTATCAAAAAAAGACATGTTTAAGTGTTTCTAGAAAAATAAATGAATAACCGGAAACAGACCAAAGGCACAGCAATTGGTCACGCTACAGTAGTCACCAACTAACATTGTTTTACGCTCAATACGTAATGTTATTATTCATGAAAATGAATTCCTAAGATTCTACCAATGTTGCTTTCTGCAACAAATAATGAAAGACTACCTCTAGTACAACGGAAGAAAACAAATTCAACGTAAGGAACTATCGTAAGTAGAAGTTGCAAAATGCAAAAAGGTCTGCTGGCAGAGAAGTCAGAAGGGAAGACCAGTCCTTAAATGTCACCAACTTAGCGAAAGGCCGAAGAATCAACTACATAACCAGCTAATTACTGGATTAATTAACCAACCAGCGTCTAACCAGAGACTAGACTAATTAGCCAAACAAACCTTTCAGACGGGACAGAGCGGCTTCGGCAGCACCCCTCTCCCAGGCTCTGTGCGCGTTTGCCGGAAGTCCGAAGAATTCTCTGGGTGAGTCCGTGTCAGGAACCTGTTCCAAGACTTTGAGAGCATCCTCGAAGGAGCTCCCACTAATCCTGAGGACTCCGGCTAGCTTCCTTCTGCCTTCGTAGACTTCGGTGGACCAGATATCGCGAACAATGGAGCACAAAGCCCTCATATCGTAGTCATCCTGCAACCTGCCTCCATAAATAGCGACGTCTAGCAGTCCCCTACCAGTCTGCCAGAATCCGTCGTTGTCCTTGTCCCTTTTCGACGGCATCTCCTTGACCACCAGCTCGTAGGCAGCCTCTATGTCCGCTTCGTTCCACTCGTAGGATCGGATCCAACCTTCGGGAACGAACTTCCGTCGTTCCTGGAGGGTCGCGTGCAGCCAGGACAATAGAACGCTACCGGGAACGTTCAAGCGGTCCTGCTGTCTCTGCTGGAGTTGTTGAAGAGACCTCTTCACGTTCCTTTTCACTCCTTCCGGCGCTTCGTAAGCCAGCTTCGTGCAGAGACCTGCTAGGCTCGGGTAGAAGCCTGAACACTCTTCTGTGGTTAGCCAGATCCTGGTGGATGGGTTCTTGTTGGTGGTGCACATGGGGGACCGTAGCAGACTCTCCAAGCGGGGCAGCCAGTTCAGAGCTAGGTGCAGGTTGCTCAGCAGCAGCCAGTTGCCATTTCTGTTTAGGGCACATTCGATTGTTTTCTTAGTTCTGCTTGCGTCCTGGTAAGGTTAGCGACAGCATGACATTTTACTGTTTGCGCTGGAAGACTTATTTAGCATGTCTACACTCAGCCAACACCTACATCGCACGAAGTTTATAGGTAACATGCATATATATAATAGCATAATTACATACATAATAACGATATATAACACAAGAAAACAAGTCAACTAAATACGTTTTCCATCGTCAGGAATAATTGGCAATGTAATGGAGCAAAAGTTGGCAGAATATTTTTCTACAAATATCATTATTGAAAATGTTTCTTCGCGTGCGTTAGTCATTGCCAACATCGTCGTGTTCATCCACGTACGAAGATGTGACCTCGAAGGGACTCTGGAGTCTACAATTTTCTAATTATCGTGGAACTTACAAGCAGCCAGAGGATGTTCATACAACTGAGCCACAGGTAGAGAAACAGGGCGGAGGAACAGTTCCTAAATTATTGATTCAGTTAACGTTCTAATTACCGACAAACACTTTCCAACGCGAGTTCAGCCTGCGCGACCTGACCCTGGCCTAAAGACACCTCGGTGAATCCTGTCGCGGATGCAACCTGATTGTTGGCTAGACCTTGCAGCTCCGAGCCAGGATCTGCTCCTGGAGATAGTAGCAGCAACACGGGATACGAAGCTTGTTCTTCGGCTACATTCCTCAGGGACCATGGCGGTGGAGCTAGCTCTTTCACACCTAGCAGGTAATTAGGAATAAGAAGATTTAATACGTAGCTAATAATTCTTGCTTGGATGACGATTAGGAGAAGTATAAGAATTTTTAAGAGTCTCATACAATTGTTTTTATACCAAATGTTCGTTTCAAATGTATATAAGCAAACGGTAGATAACTTTCGTATACATATGTACTTTCGTTTAACGTGGACTAATGTATCTAATGCATTATCGCATTATCTTCAACTCGGTGAAATTAATAAAGAAACGAAATAAATGTCCATGTAGCTTTTGTATCTAGCAATTACTGTGAACAACTTTTATTTTGTGTAAAAATTCACGGTCTAGTATCTCATCAAAAATATAATATTTCTTTCAATTTTGAAAAGCCACCGGTCAAGAAATGATTTGGCAACATTCATACTTCTTCCAGCGACCTCATTGCTCCGGGACTTAACGGATCAAGAAAAATTACCCAAAACTTCTGCAGCCAGTTTCGTCAGAGCGGTGTGCAGATAATCAGGTCGCAGAGTCTTGATCAGCAGGATCTTTCGGAACGTGGTCAACTCAGTCTCCGCGTAAATATTGCTGACGTCGTTCAAATAGGCGGGCTTCATTTTGACGGCGACCTGAATAAAGTGTATTAAAATGTTTCGGTGCATGCGTTTATTGCAACTAGCGGAGCACCGAGCCGGCGCTTGTTGAATGGATAGGTCTCTCGTTTTACATGAGGCAAAGCTGACACCAAAGCGCGGACGGAGAGCCGTCGCTCCTCGGGCACCCATTCAGGCACTCTGTAATCAGAATCCCCGTCGTCGTTCGATAGCACTTCGCCCAGCAGGAAGTTCCTCTCGACGTCTGGCACCGAATGCAACGAGAGCGCGAGCTGCAATGCCAGAGGCAGTCGGTGCTTCCTGTAGACCGCTTTCGCGCAGTGGTACAGGGTTAAACTTATTAATCTGTAACGAAGAGAAAACAAGGCTTTTGACATATTACCACGATTACCTCTGTTCGCCTGATCTGTGAGTTGTCATCCGGGCGACATGCAAGCGACGTCTCGTTTATTTTCCATTGGATTTACACTGCAAACTACACCCTTTTGCTAGTCGGATCTACCATTTTGCAAATTAGATTTAACCTTTCGCAAATGCCCCTGTTTACCGATTAAATTCGTCCTCTTGCAAGTCAGATTCTACTTTGCTTTCTTAAACTTTTGTAACAGGAGTGAAGTCTAATAATGTAAATTAACATCTCAGAGATGCGAAGTTTCGTAGCTTGAAACAATGGCTCAAAGTGAGAGTAAAATGAATTAGAGAAGGTGTGAATATTTTCGAAGGAAAAGCTACTCGCCGTTTCTCAATCAGTTTATCCTGCTCTTTCTTATCCTCAGACACTATCGAATTCCTATAATCCTCGGCTTCTAGGTAAATGTCCGTGAAAGCTTCCGCAGAAAAAACGTAAAGCGGACTCAACGCTGTCAGAGCCCTCACTGTCTTGTACAAACTCGCTGCGAACTTCGCCAGTTTCTCGTGATCCTTCGCTCTCCTGAAAATAAAACAAAAACCTTATTTTTGTAATATTCAGAATGTTATTTAATGCACACTAATGTATTCAAAACGAAGAACATGTTTAAGTAACTTAGTATTTGAAAAAAATGTTCATACAAAAACACACATAATGTACAAGAAACATTTTTTTAATGTTATGAAGATACAAAAAATAAATGAATTTTGTCGAAGCTCGAAGAGTTCAAAGAAAGTTTAAAAATAAATGAATGCTCAAGAATAAAGTCCATACGAAATTGTATGAAATATTAACAAATCTTTGAAGAAGTTTTTACGATTTTAATCATATCTTGGAAAAAAAATGAATTGTGTACCTAAATTAAACTTAAACTTAAAAAACCGTTATAAAATTGATGCTAAGAGATTATTATTGTGGGATTAAGGAGATTGTATAAAACTAAGATTAAAGAAAATTGTACTCTCTTAGCCAAGACACGAATACAACTTTCAGAGACAGCCGCGGAACATTAGCAAGCGTAATACCATAAATCCACGTAGGATAAGTATCAAGCGAAACGTCGCGACTCCAGGATGATCCTCTATCTGGAGGAATGAAAAATGGTGTGCCGGTCAAATAGATTTTCGCCCACCTGGAAACGTCCTCCAAGCTTCTGCGGCTTTCTTCGAGAGCGAACGCGATTTCTTTCGCTTTCGACTGAGTGGCCTCCAACGATGACAGGAGTCCACCCTGGGATCCTTCAGACTCCTGGAGGAGGTCTTGACCCCTCGCGGTCGCCAACTGCGCCAGCAGATCCAATCTCGCCGTGTCCCGTTCGCCGGATAATTTTTCTTCCCGTTCCAGTGCCTCTTTCCTTTTCGTTGCCAACTCCGGCGTTTCCTTTAACAAAACCTGTCGACAAGGTAATTAATTTTACGCCGACCGCGCCACCCTCTCAACGAATCACGAGCCTTTCAGTCTCCACCCCTGGCGGCGATTTCTTTCGCGGAGAAGTTATTAACTATTTTATTTGACATCAAGAGCAACCGGAGTTTTTAACGAGCAGATTAGATTTCAAGAATTTTATCTCGAGTGCACACAATTTCTCCGAAAAATCCTTGGAGGCTTAACAGCCTGCTAATTGGACAACCTTTTCCGGCAAGATGCCTTTTATCAAAGCAGTCATTCGCATTTATACTTCTTTCGATACTAAAGTCCATTGGTATGAAGGTTTTAATAAATTAATCATATTTTTGATATTGTAGTGGCAATTTCATTGTAGAAATGTTAACCAAATATATCGACCGTCGAGTTCAAAGATCCAAGGAACACTGCGATACAGATTCTACATGCTAATAGCAAATAAATAGATTAAACGTATGAAAGGATAGAATAGTGTTTGTTTCATAAAATCTGCGTAATTACAATCTTCGGCCAATTTTCGAATTGAAGTTTTTAATAGGCGATTCTTTCTTCGAATGTAATGGGTGTGAAAAATGGCCCGCCAAATGTTACAGATTTGCCCAAGAAGACTTGGTTTCGAGAAGCAAGCCCTGATCAACACACCGGATCCAGGTGCGCCGGTCGACTAGGCACGTGAAACGCCGCAATTTCCCGTGAAACGATTCTCACCCTCTCGACGAATCGCTCCGCCAGGCTCTTAGTACTGGCCCCGAGGGCAATCTTGAACAAGACCGCGTCAACTTCCTTCGGAAAACCATCCAATCTGTCCCGTCTGGTGGCGAGGAAAAGTTTGAAGCCCTGCGGAGGCGGCAAAGTTCGTTCACCGAGCCTCAGGGGACGCCGACGCAGCAGCGGCAACAATATCGAGGGGAACTCGACGAGCTCCTCGACCAGCAGCGGTTTCCCGAATCGCACGGCCAGCTCCAAAGCAGTCAGGAACTTCCCGTCTTCCGGCCTGGTGACCTCCATACGAGAACCGATGTTGTTCTTTAGCCAGGCGACGGCTACGCCGGACGGGTCCACAAAGATGGGGACCAACGGGCCTCTCAGGGCGCACGAAGCTGCCACGAGGCTTCCGGTGTCAGCTGGCAGACCTTGAGCTCGCCATTGAAGACGTTCCCTCTCGGTGATCAGCAGATCGATCGCCAACTTTTTCCATTTGTCGTCTCTCCCTGGATTCTGATGGCATGACCATTCAAATGATTCACGTCTCGTAACTTATTACAGGTCGATGAGGTAGTGGCTTGTGGTCACGATTATACGAAAACGATTGTTCAAAGCTGTACGATTTCGTGACAGAAATGAATAAGCATAATATCAAATAACGCAAAAATCAGAGAATAAAGATAAGACCATTGATACGTGATCATGAACTTATCAAAATAGGCAGAAACAAATTATTGTTGGGTCCCAGTGGCTTATCGTCGATGCAAACAATCTATATTTTACACATAGATCCGGGGTCTAGTCATAAGCAATACCAATAATTTTACATAATATTCTGCTATGTCATTGAAGAACCTATTATTAAGATTCTGGAAAATAAAATGCCAGGACCAAAACTAGCCTGATTTTATAATACAGAAATCCACATCAGAAATTCAAGAAACAATAATGATAAACGTAATCGACTATTTAACTTTGATAACATAGTTTTCATAATCAAGTATCTGGAACAATTAGCTACGTAACTGAACAACCGATTAATTAAGCAAAGTAGTTCGGTAGCAACTTGACTTAAGACCCAGCTGCTTATTCGCGATTACCTCGTAGACCAACAACGAAGCGACATTCGCAGCCTCGACGTCTAGCTTCTCCTTCCTAGCGGTCAGTTCCTCTAACTGTGTCTGCCAATCACGGTGTTCAGTGTCCAGTTTCTGAAGCAACGCCCTGGCAGTTGTTAGTCTGCCTTCCGTAGCCTCGGCTCTCAATTGCAAGGCTGCTGCACCCCTAGAATGCTCCGCGAGTTGTTCTTGAAGCTGCGCCACGCGGCTTTCGACGGAGTTCAGTCCGGCTGCTAACTTCCCGATCTGGGCTTCTGCAGCTGACAGACTTCTGCGATATTAACACCATCGAAAATTGTGTTCTTAACGAAGCTGATATTTCATCAAGATATACGAAGGACAGAATTCAGTGCGCATGCGCTATTATTTCTTCAACTCTGAAGAATATTTTTACTTCATTCGAAGACCGATATATCTACAACTACAATGAATATGGCAGAAAGAATGTTGGCAGATGAATGTTGGCAGAAAGCTTGAAGAAAATAGTGTTGAAAAGGAAAACGAGACTCAGAAGAGCAAGTAAGGTTTGAAACTGCGATCTAAAGGCAAAGCTCCAGGCTACCAGCACGAAATCAGTCGGCTACAGCTCCCCAATCGGTATACATTCAATAGAGAAGACGTCGAGTCTTCGGGAAGGAAATCTCAAAAGTGATAGCTAAAAATCTGTCGGGAGCTGAAGAAGAAGAAGAAGCGAAGGGGTTCTGGGGACTTTCGGGACATACTCGGCCAGCAGTCGTTGCTCTTTCTCGAGTGGCGCGACTTGCTGAAGGATCTGGCCGTATTGAAGGTTCGCCAGAACCCAAGCAGCCAATGGCGCGGCAGCCTGCGAAGCTCTCTTCGCGGTTTTCTCCTCGAAACTCTCCGGCCGCTCCTTGACCAACTTGGCAACCGCCTCCAGGCTCGCAGTCGTGCTTCTTCTCGCGTCCCACGTTCTGAATCGATCGAAGATACTTTAGAATGAAATCAAACTCGACAATCAGCGAATCAATCAGAAACGCTCCCGAGGAGACAATCGCTACCTGATCTCGTCCTTGATCCCACGTTTCGCTAGGAACGTCTTCATACTGTTCCACGAAGTATCTTTTATACCCATTAATCGGAGGACACCCTCGAGGACGTCTCTAACTGGTGCTGGGGGTGCTCTCAGCGAACGAACCTCTGATAATGCGTCAGCACTTATTCCAGCTACTGCATGGGCTGCTTGCTCGACCAATGGCTCCACTTTTCCAAGCTCACCTTCGATGTCTGCCTGCATTTCCATAAGAAATGTCACG